>NC_085136.1:162805891-162930891 GCF_035046485.1 Aedes albopictus
AGACACTCTACTCGGGCTCCGGCTCAGTCGTTTACCGACAACCGGCCTGCAAACGTGTTCGAATTGATTCGTTCAATCATTTTCGTGCCAAGCGTGGGCATCGGTTGAATTTCAGATGTGCATTAACAAGTTTTCTGATGCCGGAGATGCATGCAGTTTGAATCCCAGTGTGAGTGGGTGATATGCGTTTCTCGGTGATCTGAATTCAGAAAAAGTGCCCAAACATAGGTCGACGGAAACCAAGTTCAACGAGTTGTGCAACTATGATAATAATTCACGTTCTGAAACTTAATCGAGATTGATGAACGGTGTATAGAATTAAGTCATAAAACAAGTTCAAAGAAGCCAGTTGACGACTCTTTTATGATAATGTGCTAATATTGAATGCAGAGAGAATACGACGTTTCTAAGCTGCGGAACTGAGATCATACCCCCCTGAGATGTGTGTGAAGATTAGATATTTAGTACATGTTAAATAATTGCTTCTTAGCGCCGATACTTAAGCTGTAAGTGTGTGATAATAGTAAGTGCAAATTTGAAAATGTATTGATAAAAATAAATAGTAGCACACCGCTGTCGCTGCCACTTTGTGTATATAAATGAGCAGTGTTCTGTTCAGGTGTATGAGTGCAAAAAAGATTGTTGCTTCCACACTGTACTAAGTGAAGAAAACGAAACGCGAGAGAACCGGCCCGACAGCAGCGGCATCAGCGATATTTGAATGGGACGAAGTGGATGAATTATTTATTCACGTTTATTGAAAATCATAAAAGTGACGATAAATTGGGAAAAATTGAAACCAGTTTCGAGTCTTGTTAGAATAGTTCGTGGCGATCTTGCGCGGACGATCTTGAGAGAGAGAAGGTTGACCACTTGGAGGACACTAATCTCACGATAAGGTAAGTTTGGACAATCTTGTGTTTGTTAATTAACATGTATGTATCGATAATCTGATTTGGTATAATATGAAATTTATTCTAGCCAAGTTGCGCAACGTGTTGGATTTATCTTCGTGAAGATACATTGCGTATGGGTACTGATCTTCACGATATTCATTGTTTAATTTGGGGTCCGATTTGGGTCGTCTTAGTTTTGTTCTGTTAGTTTTCACTCAAGGAAGGTTTAAGAGGCAAAAAACATGTAAAAATTGAGAGTTTTTGAAAATCGGGTTTTCATACATTTTGAACGGGGACTTGGACTTGGCTAAAGATTTGAAACGTCAAAAAACGCAGTAGGCAAGACAAAGTTTGCCGGGGTCACCTAGTTTTTTTTTTTATAAAATAACGTAACAATATTTTCAAAATCGGTTTTCGTGCACATGTAGAGTATGGATCAAGGTATCTCCTGAATTTTTTTCAGGTGGAAAATGTTTTTCGTTTTTGCAGAAACCATTTTTTTAGTAAAATTTTGTTCAAAAATGGTTTCTGTGAAAACTATAAACATTTTCCATCTGAAAAAAAAATCAGGAGATACCTTCACACTTAAAACAGAATGCCGAGATCGGCTGTGCGGATCTCGGTTAAAGTTCATTTGCTGAAATCTCGGCTAAACGCTTGACGTTTAATGTTTGGTGATAGCGGCACCCATGGGTGCTGCTATGAATAAACTCGAGCTTTTGCTGATATCTCAGTTTAATTGCTGTTGCTGAGCGCTCGGCTGTGCGGATCTCGGCAAAAGAATGAAAATTAGCCGAGCTCATCTGAGTGTGTTGATCCATACTCTACATATGCACGAAAACCGATTTTGAAAATATTGCTTCGTTATTTTTAAAATAATTAAAAATCAAAAAGTGAGGAAATGGATCCAGTTTCGCCTTAATGGACTGGTGGATCGTCATTGTCTAGCTTCTAACAGATACAACAACTGTTACTGCAAAAAATGATAATAAACTGGTAAATCCGATTGGATGCTGATATCCGACCTGCAACTTGAGTAGTTATAGCATAAAATAGCCTGAATTGCAAAATGTCATTGGGATTAATATGACCCAGATAGCTATGCTAAACGTGCACTACGTAGGTGTGGTGCGCCTGATGTAACTCCTGAAGTAATTGGTTCACCATGCGTCTCCATGGCGCATGGCGCATAAAAATGAAATGTGATCACACTTTATTGTTTACCTTTTAAATCATGTTTGGAAATAAGCGGATCAATTAACATATGTTTTCATAGATATTAATCACAACATCTTTGGTTTACCGGCACAGTAAAGGCTGGGTATGCTGCGCAGTTCAGATCCCATTGGAATCCACTAGCCTCTGCCCAGCAACTCCTATCCCTACCTCCACGCGGTACCGGCCGGAAACTATGAGCAACCTTAGGGAAGATCGGGTAACCAACCCCGGTGGGAACTTTGGTCGTAGGCTGACAGGGAAGGGTGGGTTTGCTTCGGCAAACCTGAGCGTCTGTTCTCCAGGAGGAGCGGCTCACAACAGCGTCTGATCCCCATGTTAGGGGCGGCTGATATACGTCCGAGTGCCAGGGAAGGACTCTAAGCTCAACTGTGCACTATGGTCCTCCGGAAAGTAGGGGGTTGGTGTCAGGCCCTACGAGCCAGCCGTAAAAAACCATTGTAACGGAAAATCAGCAACAGAATAATACGAACCGAGACCAACGGCAACGACCCCAGCGAACAAAAAGGACTTGCGATTGGAAACTCGGTACGTGGAACTGCCGATCTCTCAACTTCATTGGGAGCACCCGCATACTCGCCGATCTACTGAAGGACCGCGGGTTCGGCATCGTAGCGCTGCAGGAGGTGTGTTGGACAGGATCCATGGTGCGAACGTTTAGAGGTAATCATACCATCTACCAGAGCTGCGGCAACACACGCGAGCTGGGAACAGCTTTCATCGTGATGGGTGATATGCAGAGGCGCGTGATCGGTTGGTGGCCGATCGACGAAAGAATGTGCAGGTTGAGGATCAAGGGCCGATTCTTCAACTTCAGCATAATAAACGTGCACAGCCCACACTCCGGAAGTACTGATGATGACAAGGACGCATTTTACGCGCAGCTCGAACGTGAGTACGATCGCTGCCCAAGCCACGACATCAAGAACATCATAGGTGATTTGAACGCTCAGGTAGGCCAGGAGGAGGAATTCAGACCGACGATTGGTAAGTTCAGCGCCCACCAGCAGACGAACGAAAACGGCCTACGACTCATTGATTTCGCCGCCTCCAAAAATATGGCCATACGTAGCACCTTTTTCCAACACAGCCTCCCTTATCGTTACACCTGGAGATCACCACAGCAGACGGAATCCCAAATCGACCACGTTCTGATTGACGGACGGCACTTCTCCGACATTATCGACGTCAGGACCTATCGTGGCGCCAACATCGACTCCGACCACTATCTGGTGATGGTCAAACTGCGCCCAAAACTCTCCGTCATCAACAATGTACGGTACCGGCGACCGCCACGGTACAACCTAAAGCGACTGAAGCAACCGGATGTCGCCTCAGCATACGCGCAGAATCTCGAAGACGCGTTGCCAGACGAGGGCGAGCTCGATGAGGCCCCTCTACAGGACTGCTGGAGTACAGTGAAAGCAGCCATCAACGACGCAGCCGAGAGCACCATCGGGTACGTGGAACGGAATCGACGGAACGAGTGGTTCAACGAAGAGTGCAGAACGGTTTTGGAGGAGAAGAACGCAGCGAGGGCGGTAATGCTGCAGCAAGAGACTCGACAGAACGTGGAGCGTTACAAACAGAAGCGGAAACAGCAGACCCGCCTCTTTCGGGAGAAAAAGCGCCGCCTGGAAGAAGCGGAGTGTGAAGAAATGGAATCGCTGTGCCGTTCCCAAGAAACACGGAAGTTCTATCAGAAGCTCAACGCATCCCGCAACGGCTTCGTGCCGCGAGCCGAAATATGCAGGGATAAAGACGGAGGCCTCTTGACGGACGGACGTGAGGTGATCGAAAGGTGGAAGCAGCACTTCGATCAGCACCTGCACGGCGTGGAGAACGTAGGCACGGGAGCCCACGGCAACGGAAGAAACGACGACGCCAGTGCAGCGGAGGACGGAAATGAACCAACTCCCACGCTGAGGGAAGTTAAGGATGCCATTCACCAGCTCAAAACCAACAAAGCAGCTGGTAAGGATGGTATCGCAGCTGAACTCATCAAGATGGGCCCAGAAAAGTTGGCCACCTGTCTGCATCGGCTGATAGTCAGGATCTGGGAAACCGAACAGCTACCGGAGGAGTGGAAGGAAGGGGTAATCTGCCCCATTCACAAGAAAGGCGACCATTTGGAATGTGAGAACTTCAGGGCGATCACTATTTTGAATGCTGCCTACAAAGTGCTATCCCAGATCAACTTCCGTCGTCTGTCACCTAAAACAAATGAGTTCGTGGGAAGTTATCAAGCCGGCTTCATCGACGGCCGGTTGACAACGGACCAGATCTTTACCGTACGCCAAATCCTCCAGAAATGCCGTGAATACCAGGTCCCAACGCATTACCTGTTCATCGACTTCAAAGCGGCATACGACAGTATCGACCGCGCAGAGCTATGGAGAATCATGGACGAAAACGGCTTTCCTGGGAAGCTGACTAGACTGATTAAAGCAACGATGGACGGTGTGCAAAACTGCGTAAGGGTTTCGGGTGAACTATCCAGCTCATTCGAATCTCGCCGGGGACTGCGACAAGGTGACGGACTCTCATGTCTACTCTTCAACATCGCGCTGGAAGGTGTGATGCGACGAGCCGGGCTCAACAGCCGGGGAACGATTTTCACAAAATCCGGTCAATTTGTGTGCTTTGCGGACGACATGGACATTATCGCTAGAACATTTGGAACGGTGGCAGAACTGTACACCCGCCTGAAACGCGAAGCAGCAACGGTCGGACTGGTGGTGAATGCCTCAAAAACAAAGTACATGCTGGTAGGCGGAACCGAACACGACCGGATCCGTCTGGGTAGTAATGTTACGATAGACGGGGATACTTTCGAGGTGGTGGAGGAATTCGTCTACCTCGGATCCTTACTGACGGCTGACAACAACGTGAGCCGTGAAATTCGGAGGCGCATCATCAGCGGAAGTCGGGCCTACTACGGGCTCCAGAAGAAACTGCGGTCGAAAAAGATTCACCCACGCACCAAATGCACCATGTACAAAACGCTAATAAGACCGGTGATCCTCTACGGGCACGAGACATGGACCATGCTCGAGGAGGACCTACAAGCACTCGGAGTTTTCGAGCGACGCGTGCTAAGAACGATATTCGGCGGTATGCAGGAGAACGATGTGTGGCGGAGAAGGATGAACCACGAGCTCGCTGCACTTTACGGCGAACCCAGCATCCAGAAGGTGGCCAAAGCTGGAAGGATACGGTGGGCAGGGCATGTTGCAAGAATGCCGGACAACAACCCTGCAAAGCTGGTGTTTGCAACTGATCCGGTAGGCACAAGAAGGCGTGGAGCGCAGAGAGCACGATGGGCGGACCAGGTGGAGCGTGACTTGGCGAGCATCGGGCGCGATCGAGGATGGAGAGCGGCAGCCACGAACCGAGTGTTGTGGCGTGCTATTGTTGATTATGTCTTGTCTTAATGATGTTGAACAAATAAATGTATGTGTGTATCTTTGGTTTACCACGGTTTTATTAATACTGTACGGAGTAGAAAATCTGCATTTGCCCGAAAACCACTGAATCAAATTTCAAACATCTCGTAACAATAATGACAATGTCATAGCCCGCATTTGTTGCGCAATCCACTTAATGCGACATACGTTTGTCCAAATTTGAACAGAATACCCAGGTAACCATTAAGCACTGTTCTAAGCATAACGGTCATTTATCAGCTCAGCTTTTCAGTGCTAAAAATCTCTATGTAAGCATTCCTAATTCTTATAGGCACTATAAACAGTAAGCACTAAAATAAGCCCAGTAAGACTATATGAAGCCTACAAGCTACAAAGAAGTTTATCAGTGCTGTCACAGGGCTTGGCGAACATGACGTTTATATCAATCAAATTGATTTCAACCAAAACAGGCTCAAGTTGGTCATGGTCATCATACATTTTAACATGAATGTTAACGGATCGGGGATCGGGATTATTTTTGTTGTCATTCGACGAGTGTTGTTGTCATAATCATCCTACTCGGCAAGCCTCGTTGGATAAATGTACGACTCGTGCTGTAAAAGTCTTCATTCTGCACCTTGTTGCGCAAACTACTTTAATGCAATGATTTTTCACAATACAACTCATTTTGGTTTCATAATGCACATAATACAAACACATGATGTCGGAAAAGTCGGCCATTATGATACAGAAATGAGTTATAGTGACCATCAACTTCAAATCTCCCTCTTTCAAGTCCCTCACGTTATCGAACCACTTACAGTGTATCGATATCATCGGAAGATATTCCGTTATTCAGTGTCTCCAAGACGCATCAGCCGAGTGTTTCGTCAAGATCCAACTGCTCTCTTCATTGAGGCCGTTCGATAGTCAGAGAGGAAACTGCTAGTGCTGAACACCTGCTGAACATCCCAGCGGAAAATGATTTGGCGTTAATGCCTCTTGACTTGATCTATCAAATCTAGCGGTTAGTTGTCGCGTGTTGATCATACTTTTCGCTTCAATGATCATCGTTTCTAACGTTCCAAGAAGCATCCGATTCTTCGGAAATTGTTCCGCGTGGCACTTCCACTGCTGTCGTACACTAAAACCCTCCTGATCTCATACCGCGATCCCATTTTCTGTATCGTACCTAATGTGCTTCACTTGTACAAAGCTGGCGTTCGATTTGAATATGTCGTATGTTTGCTGTGATTCCTATGTTGATACGACTATTCTAATTGAACGCCAAGGATATTCGTTTGTAAATCAATCATGACCATCACTGATGGTTACATGCTATTGCTGTGACGTTGTCTCGCCAGTAGCTAGGTTGCTTTGGTCTTCTGCTTTCACGGGTCTTGCCGTTTTGTTCTACGGCACCAACGATTCCGTAATGCCGATTAAAAGCACTTCATTCGATGTATAATCTACGTGTCATTCTGTATCTCCACTGACTTGCCTTAGGTGCGTTACATTTCTGTGGTATTTTCTTCCTGTCTGCAAAGATTGCAGCTCTGCATCCGATTTTTTCGAACTATTCATGGCCCAAACTGCTATCAAGTGTCTTCCTTTTCTATCCTCTTGGCTACAACAATGTCCCCTTCTTTCAAAACATCAGACGCGTGGCGGTCGCGCATCGTCTTCTAGCGTTTAATCATACAATTGTCACCTTTTTCTGCCAATCACAATCTCTGGTACTTTCTGTCTCTTGTACGCTAGGCTTGACAATTTGTTCCTTAGTACTCGATCTCGTGCAAATAACGCCGGTGGCTGAATCAGGCATTAAGTTTTACATGAGCTAGAAGTTCCTTAAATTCCTGAAATGTTACTCATTCTCTCAACCGCCCCAATAGCTTGCGGCCAGTAAGGTGTGGTTTTCCGCTGTACAAAACCGTATCCCCTGCAGAAGGGATTCGCTTGTGAATTGCGGGCCATTATCTGACCGCAACAATGTCAAAACGACTAAATGTTTCGAAAAGGGCTTGGACCGTGAGGTCTGCTGTGATTTGCTTCATCATTATTACCTCAGTAAAACGGCTAAACAATCGAGTATTACCAACATTTTATGGCCACTTGCAAGCGGTCCCAGAAAATCTCCTGCCCCCTCCGACCTCTTGTCCTCTTGTTGGGCGCACACCTCTCAACGATATGATCCAGAATCATTTCATCCAGTTTATGGTGTCACCAGCGTTTCACATGAGCCCATAGTCTCAACAAGAAATCCGAGAAAAGTTCTGAATTATTTTCCAAAATATGTCTGAATTGGTGGCGTTCGTATGTCCGCCGAAGAAATGGTTCAAAACAAGCATCGAGTTTAGATATGGCAGCTTCGTTATACGATGAATCTTTTAACACAGGGGATATAAAGGTGTTTATGCAATTCAGTATCCTAATTTACATTTTATATAACTCATTTTGATATCATAATGGCCATTTTTTCCGAACTGGCTCATTATGCAACTGAAATGAGTTGCATAATGAAAAATAGTTGTATAATGTTCATAATGCAACTCATTTGAGTTGCATTATGAACATTATGCAACTCAAATGGGTTGCATTATGGGAAAAATCATTGCATAAAATTTTGTATGGAACTCGTTGCAAAACTAAACTGCGTAAAGGTTTCGGGTGAACTATCCAGTTCATTCGTATCTCGCCGGGGACTGCGACAAGGTGACGGACTCTCATGTCTACTCTTCAACATCGCGCTGGAAGGTGTGATGCGACGAGCCGGGCTCAACAGCCGGGGAACGATTTTCACAAAATCCGGTCAATTTGTGTGCTTTGCGGACGACATGGACATTATCGCTAGAACATTTGGAACGGTGGCAGAACTGTACACCCGCCTGAAACGCGAAGCAGCAAAGGTCGGACTGGTGGTGAATGCCTCAAAAACAAAGTACATGCTGGTAGGCGGAACCGAAAACGACCGGATCCGGCTGGGTAGGAATGTTACGATAGACGGGGATACTTTCGAGGTGGTGGAGGAATTCGTCTACCTCGGATCCTTACTGACGGCTGACAACAACGTGAGCCGTGAAATTCGGAGGCGCATCATCAGCGGAAGTCGGGCCTACTACGGGCTCCAGAAGAAACTGCGGTCAAAAAAGATTCACCCACGCACCAAATGCACCATGTACAAAACGCTAATAAGACCGGTGATCCTCTACGGGCACGAGACATGGACCATGTTCGAGGAGGACCTACAAGCACTTGGAGTTCTCGAGCGACGCGTGCTAAGAACGATCTTCGGCGGTGTGCAGGAGAACGGTGTGTGGCGGAGAAGGATGAACCACGAGCTCGCTGCACTTTACGGCGAACCCAGCATCCAGAAGGCGGCCAAAGCCGGAAGGATACGGTGGGCAGGGCATGTTGCAAGAATGCCGGACAACAACCCTGCAAAGCTGGTGTTTGCAACGGATCCGGTTGGCACAAGAAGGCGTGGAGCGCAGAGAGCACGATGGGCGGACCAGGTGGAGCGTGACTTGGCGAGCATTGGGCGCGATCGAGGATGGAGAGCGGCAGCCACAAACCGAGTATTGTGGCGTACTATTGTTGATTATGTCTTGTCTTAATGATGTTGAACAAATAAATGTATGTATGTCGTTGCAAAACTCGATTTTTTCAGCACTCTTCGTATTTATCCAACTCGGCAAGCCTCGTTGGATAAATGTACGACTCGTGCTGAAAAAATCAACTTTTTGCAACTCGTTACATAAATAACTAATCTGGTAGGTTATCGTAAATGTTCCTCAAAATGGAGCCACCCATATAAAGCAACTTCGATCTTTTATCGTACTGAGATTTTATATTTTCCTATTCGAAATGTGAGTCTTCTTTTCGAAATCCAAGTTTCTTTTCCATCTCGTTCAAGTCAAAGGAAGTTGTGATGCTTCACCAGAAGACTAGAACGGTTTAATGCTGAGTGGTCCACCATCAGCATCGGAAGCCATGATGGATATGTCACTTAAAATTTTAAAGTGGTAAATCTCAGCCATTACAGCGATTATTCGGATCACACTCTCAATGAGTGTGATAATATTTTTCAGCTGCGTGACCGCAGAATTAGCCGTTTAATATCACTTAAACAGGTAAACAATTCATACTTTTGAATAATCCAAACATCAAGAGCTTGCGAAATTCACATTACACTAGTTTACAAAATGAAACGAAAGTCGTGAACTTTTGTCAACGACCAAAATTTTTGAAGTACAATTTAGCCCTGATTTCGAAACCGTGCTTAAAAAAATTTTAAGTAGAGTAGTTTTTGAGTTTTAGCTCAATATCGAGTTTTACACCGTACCTACACCGTGCTACAATGAATGGAAACCGTCATCATCATCATCAATATCGAGTTTTACAACTTTTAAAAATATGGAATTTAATAAAATTCAAATATCTTGCGTTTTGTTCAACAAATTTCAAATCTTTTTTCATAAATTAAAAGCTGAATACAATACCATTCGATCATCTGAATGCAGGTTTTGCGTCAGATTGATGAAATTCAAGATACTGGCGAGTTTTAAGGACGATCTCCCTAAATTTTAGCCAAATTTCCAAAAATATAATAAGACATGTATTTTTTTCAATAAGAAAAAAACAATCTAAAAATTCTTTCTCAACGTTTATTTGACATATCATATGTAGGCAAGCTACAGTAAAAATTCAGCTCAATCGGAGCATTGATTACGGAGAATGAGATGTGTGAAATGAGTGACGTTGCTTAAAAATAGAACAAAAATCGATTTCAAATCATCAACCTTGTATGGAAAGTCGAAAAAAAATCCGCTCTACTGTATTTTTTTTCTTCACGTTTTCGAACTCAGGGCATGATTCTACACCAAAAATGATCATCAGCTTACCGAGTTCAAAAATGCTGTAAACTAGTGTTATTATTCAAATATATGAAATCATCACTTCATCGAGTCAGTCACCCCATCCAGCAGCCATAATTGGCAACTCTGCCTCAAGTTACCTTTACGACAGCGTATATCGCACTGAGGCTGCCGTCGGTACTGCACACATTGATGATTACTTAGATAGAGTGTTCTGTTCACTCCGTTGATGGCGAAGGCACATAAATTCATGCATTTTGTTTGTAACAATTCTTAATTCATTATCAACTCTTCCCCTCCACTGATTAGTTGTTTTGTCAATGGACGTTCAGTTTCCAGTACTTATCGGAGTTGATAAAGAGGGAAAGGTGTGAATGCCGGTCGTAAGAGCTCACCTCAATCGATGAATGGACTTAGATAAGTACACGTACCTGTGTGATGATAACAGCAAGTGCGATCCAAAATATGATAGGTAGTCCCCATAGTAAAGTCGACTCCCTTGTGTTGTGTTTCAATTTGTTAGTAGGTTCAAACGAATTATAACTCGTTATCACGCATCATCACGTTTCCAGTTGTGGGACCGCCACCGATGACGACTGTGGAGCCTCTGTATTGATGTTAGTATTCGCCTTGACGGAGGCTCTCTGAGAGAATTGCGCTGTGCGTGAAATCAATTTTTTTTAACATGGGAAAGGATAGGAGCTGCATTTTCAAATGCTTCTAAAAAATTTTAAGGACTTCAGATTGAAAAAAGTGTTAATGTTTTGCAATATACTTTCAATTAGCTACATTATAACTGGTTTAAGACAAAAGTTTTTAAATCACAATGTTATGTCTATAATATAGCGTATCAAAATCTCATTCGATAACATTAAGAACGTTTTGCTTGAAAAAATTTCTATAAAGAATTAGAAGCATTTGAAAATGCAGCTCCTATCCTTTCCCATGTTAAAAAAAATTGTTTTCACGCAAGCGCAATTCTCTCAGAGAGCCTCCGTCAAGGCGAATACCTACTCAATCTACTCTCTGCGAGCTCCGGTTTACTCTTTGCTTGTCTCTGTTGATGATACTGTTCAGCGGGGTTTTTTTCATCACTCGTTCGAACTTGTTATTATTTGTTTCGGTATATAAACAGGCATTATAACAACAGAAACAACAGAGTATGCAATACAATGACACCATTCGAAGTAATAGAGTCGCAGTCGCCAAGTGCTCTGATTTATTTTTAGAACCGTCTTTCATGAACATGTACGGTTCGTCATCATGTGTTATTCTTGGTTCTTTTTGGCAAATGGTCAACGCATGCAATCTTCTGCGTCACTGGACGATTCTATCTTGCAAGCAAATAATGACCATTGCCATAAATCCAGTGACGAGGAATGTATCTCATTGATCCATAAATCTGTGGTTTTGCAGTGTATTGCTGCACGCCATTTAGAGTATTTTTAAAATCGATCTATAAGTGTTGTACATCAATTGACCTTAATTTGTTTAGATTTGAGATTCCATTGAGGATCTGTACGAAAGTAATCAACATTCTGACCCAAACGACCCATACCTACTGCTAAAGATTCTGGTTTCTAGATCGTTGTTGGTCTTCTTAGGTGTGCTGCTGTCGAGTCGAGATGATAACTGCACCCACCGCAGCACCGGTTTACCGGAATGTCAACTTTTTTTCGTCATTCGTCGAACACACGCAAACAATTTGCTGACTGATACACGCGCGAGCAAAGTTCTACCGTACGTACACGAGAACTTGTTGCGCGTTTCACAAGCTCCTTCCATCAGTCCGCACAGTTCTCTCACTCTCTTTGCTGCAAAGCGTACCTATAGTCTGTCTGTGGGTATGTCGGTATGTCGGTCGGTACATACGGTCGTTTGCGGCAACAGGCAACAATTTATTCGTCGCTGCCCGTTTAGTGTGTTTACAACAATCGGTTGCTTTATTATAGGCTTCGTTGACTCATAAGTAAGTAGGTGTGCATTTGAAACGAAACGACTACCCCTTTGATTTATTTATTCTCCAATGAAAATTAGAAATTTATATCGTTTCGTATGCTGAATTTACGTCTGAAGTCGAGAGTGCAACCTTAAGGACTTCGGTGGGAACTTCGGCCGTACGCCGACAGTGAACTTTTGCTTCTAAAAACCTTAGCATCTACAGATATCTCTGTATCATCGGAAGCACTCGCTCACTCGCTGATCTACTGGAGAACCAATACACGTAAGCTGGGCGCAGCTTGGCAGCTCGATTCGGTTTGATCGCTGCTGAAGCCACAACATCAAGATCATCGTAGGAGACCTACTTACACCCTTAGGTAGCGTAGCTGACAGAATGCAGATTATCGAGCGAAACGGGTTTACGACTTACAGTTCCAAATGACCCGGAAGAAGTGATCAAGCCCGTTCTTACTTGGCTTGATCTTCGCTACCATCCAGTTTAACCAGCGTTCGGTGCTTGAGCATTTGAAGGCCAGGGCAGAAATTGGACACCACTTGGTCACGTGGCTCAACAGGCACCATCCTCGCGAGGGATCCGTTTGTATTCCAGCCGGTATAGCCAACACCCCCATCCTGTAACCCTCCGCATGATCAAGAGATCCCTGGTCCATTCTCAAGATATACGGAAGTTCTATTAGAATCTCAATGCATCCCGCAACAGCTTTGTTCCACGAACCGACGTGTGTGCAGGACGGGAGCAGACGTGTGTGCAGACTGCAGGACGGGAACTTCTGCACAGATGAACGTGAAGTGATTGTGAGGTAGAAATAGCATTTCGATGAGCACCTGAGAACAGCAAACAGCAACAAAACGTTAGTGGAAGTCGTGCCTTTACTATGGGCTCCAGAAGAAGGAAAAAATGCTGGCGGTGGAATCGGGAATCGAACCTATGTCCTCCATATGGCGGTCTGCATACAAAACCAAAGTGTTAACTTCAAACCTACGGGGCCAGCAGGTTTATTTTATTTGAGCCTTGATTTCAACCAATCTTTTGAGTCTCCAGAGAACTTTGCATTGCATTTCAGATTTAAATAATCTTGCATTTTTGGCTCAGGTTTCAGGGATTTGTTAACTATATCAAAGCCAAACCACATGGGAATATTACTTGCCTCAACTTTCCAGACAGAACATCATTTTTGTATGCAGCATCTATTATGATCAGATGATTGCTTCTCCTAGATTAAAGAGAATAAGCCCAGCAATTCCCTCACGTCAGAAGAAAGCACTCAGAAAAGAAAAAAAAATGATCTCTCGTCTATAAACTGTTTAGCTGCTTAACTATTATGCCTAAAATTGGAGCCAATGAATAAAGGTTACCATCATCGACTGGCTGGCTGGCTACCGTTAGATAAATTAAGACTCTTTCGCTGTTGCGTGCTAATGGTCCAGGTTAAGTGGTTGGTGGTGGTCGCGCCGCCGCGCCGGTCCGTCAAATCGACTAGAAAAAATGCAACTCATTTCTGTTTCGTTTTTTTTTTGTTTCCCCGTCATCCTCTGAACTTTCAAAGTCACGGTCGTGTTGAGAATCCGCCAGTCAGTAGTGCGGTGAATAAAATCTCGCTGATACGAGTAACTTTTCAATGGAGGCAGTTCAAACAAGACTGTGGAGAATTGAAACCCTGAGGCGTGACCTACGACCGGCGTAGCGTACAGTGTACTACAATTTGTTTCATATTTAACGGTAGATATTGAAGACTTTTTAATAACGTATTAACTAGTTGTCATCAAATTGATATGCATTTCAGCTTCAATACGTTACCTGGTAAATTGGTTTCTTCCATCAATCTAGTCACGACCCATTAGAACCTTCAATCCATACATATTATTATACAATGAATTATTATTTTCGTGGTTTCTAGTATACACGATAGCTACCATTTAAACCGAACCTGATTTATGCGATACGCTGGCAGCTCAATTAAACCGGTTTTCGCTCGGTTTAATCATCTTCGACAATTAGACGGTCTAGAATCGCCGCTGCAACACAAACGCCCCAGTCGTTTTCGGAAAATTTCCATTACGAATTTCAATCGCCTTTGTTATCAACTCGATTACCTCATCACCAGCTATATAGGTAAACACTGTTACTCAGGACCGTCTCGGAGATACAAACTCTCTGTGTGAGTCAATAGCGCCCGCTGAGCTGAGCCTTCGTGTGTTGAGTGGCGTGGATCTGCCACCGAGAACCAGATGTATCACACGGTAATACAGGTCACATTTATACTGGTGATTTTAAAGTCACCTAATTTGAAAATCCACAGCAAGAGGCGTTTTCCTTAGTATTTATTTGTCGGGAAACGCTAGCGTTTCTCTGGATTTGTTGCATAAAACATAGTCATAAAATCCGTACACAGCTAGTCGCGTTCGACGATTTTTACTGTTATGTTATCGTTTATCTGTCGAGCTTCAACAAAGCAACAGAATTTTAAAGTTACAGTAGACGTTCGATAAGTGCAACATGTTTACAATTCAGTTACCGAATGTAATTCGCTAACTGCAACGACTGACAGACGCCAAATCGTTGTCAACTCATGTTGGCTGCCGCCAATATGTACACAAAAATATCGCGTTGCAGCTGTAGTGCATCAGAAAAACATGGCAACGCAGTAGACATTTTCATTTTGACAGATAGCGGTGCGATAACTGAAAAATTGTTGCACTTAGCAGACTTACAGTTAAAGCGTTTGCACCAAGCGAAAGTCTACTGCACTAACTGTAAAAAATATTTATCGGTTGAGATTTCGGCAAATCCTTATAAAGGGCTAGTAATTACGTCTGCTTGTCTGTGACTTGGCTATGATTTGTGAGATCTAGCGACCGTATGTACGTACGGCTTCCCTCGTTTGCTCCAAAACATTTAATGAGCTAGATTTGTCGGATTTGCCTGTCAGGTCGTCGATTCTAATCACCCGGGGTGCCCGCCAGAACACAGTTACGAGTCTGGTTTCTTTTGGTTCTAAATACACCATCAACCATGACGACCGTCGTCCGCACGTTCATTACATGCATTGACTCATTTCCTCTTTTAACCATAAGCACAAATGGCGTGGAGTGGGGCATATGCCAAGTAAAAGAATGCGATATTTACATTTTTCAGGCGATTCTATCACCACCTCATTGTTTTCGTGAGGCAGATTTCGTACTAGCAGTTATTGATTGTAAATATGTCTGCTGGTCGCAGAGGTTCTCGAACCTTTTCACGATTAGTGTTGAACTACTTAACAAAAGTCATTGAACAAATTAAATTGTTTTTTAACAAAGTCAAAAACCTCCTTGGAACGACAACGGTTTTATTCTTCCCTACGTTTCGGCAATGTTTATTGTCATCATTCAGGGGAACTGGGAGATTTCATTCTAAAATGTTAGCTCCCTATTCTTGTTTTTTGACATTGTGGGAGCTTACAATCTTTTGGTTCGTTCTGTGTCTGTAGTCTTTGCGAAGCGGTGTCTGTTTGATTTTTTTTGGTAGTACGTTGGTGTGCTAAAAATACGGTAGAAGCTGAGTATGTTGCGTAATTCAGATCCCATTGTGATCCACTAGAAGCATCACCTATCTCTACCTCCGCGGAGTACCGGCTGGAAACTACCTAGGATAGGATACGACAACTAGTCAGCCCAAAAGAGACCAATTTGGGGACCAATAATCTTAGCAACGCGGAAAAACAAGACAGCAAGCTGTGAAATTAGACAGAGAAGTTGCAGGTGTCACATCCTATCCTAGGAAACTACGAGCAACTTTAGGGAAGAGCGAATAACAAACCCTGGTGGGACCTTGGGTTTAGGCTGACAGGGAAGGAGGGATTTGTGGAAAATCAGCAACAGCATAATACAAACCGAGACCAACGGCAACGACTCCAGCGATCAAAAAGGACTTGCGATTGGAAACTGCGATTGGATCTACAGGAGGACCACGGGTTCGGTGTCGTAGCGCTGCAGGTGTGTTAGACAGGATCCATGGTGCGAACGTTTAGAGGAAATCATACCATCTACCAGAGCTGCGGCAACACATGATTGATATGTAGAGGCTCGTGATCGGTTGGTGGCCGATCGAGGAAAGAATGTGCAGGTTGAGGATCAAGGGCCGATTCAACTTCAGCATAATAAACGCGCACAGCCCATATTCCGGAAGCAATGATGATGACAAGGACGCATTTTACGCGCAGCTTGAATGCGAGTACGACCGCTGCCCAAGCCACGACTAGGGATGTAGTACCGGTAGTACCGGTACCGAAAATACCGGTATTACCGACCAAATTTTGGTACCGAAATACCGGTACTGACTGAGCCTTGGTACCGGTACTTTCGGTACCGTGAAATCTCTCCCGAAGTGCTGTAATCTGGTCATTAGTATAGCCAATATGCAATGCCAATAAACGAAAACATTTGAAACCAAGTGCTTTGTCAAACAAACATATATGCAACCTTTCTGAAAATCCAGGATATCATAGCAATGATCGATTTAATGAACGTTGAATTTTGGATATGAATTCACTAGCTTGAAATAAAACTCGTTAGATTAGGGTTTCTTGTTATTTCTTATGTTTTTAGAATCCGTTGATAGCCTCATCAAGGAAAAATAAGTTAAACCTTCTTCCATTTTCACCTTGCAGCTATCTATCTGATTTAGGTATAGTTGTTCTTGTTTCATTTCAGATTGACCGAGATACTGCCTATGAAACTGCGTAGAAGCTAAAGAATAGCTCCAAAAACAGTATTCAAACAACTAATTTATTTCTATATTTTTTTATCTATCTATATTTTTTTAAACTTAGCATTTTGTTTAGCTTATATGACTTCCTTGGAAATCGGAATTCACAAATAACTGGTAAATTGTGGATTTCTAGTGCAAAATAGATTATTCTTTATTTTAGTGAAAAATTTCCCAGTACCGGTATTTTACCGGTACTACCGGTCAGGGTTGTTAATAGTCATCGGAGCTGAAGCATAATCACTGACGACAACGGGTAATAAAAAGTTAGCGTCACTGAGTCAGCAGCTCTTGAATATTTTTCTTCAAACACCGTCAGTCAGTTTGCTGGTCGTGACGAAAAAGTTTTGCCGTTTCTCTTTATTGGCATTTTCGTCGAGTTGCTTGCATCGCCCTGTTCGAACGAACGAATAATCAGCCTCACGGGAATGGCTGATCAGAAAAAAAAATACAAAAATGAAACACGCCTTTATTTGGAATCGAACCAAAAACCTTCGGATTTGCAGCACATCAAGCATACCAACAGAGCTAATTCAACAGCTCGGAAGCATCAAGGCTAAATCGTCAATAAAAGCTTGACTGGTTCACCTTTCGTCTGCAGTCGGATGCCATGTGACGAATGCATGTTCGTTTTTCGTCGTTGCAAAAGGAGACAAAAGAGAATGACGAAAACTATAGCTCCCTGTTTTATTTTCGGTTCGTCCTCGTCGTGGTTTCTTCGTCGGTCGACGATGATGGTGCAAGTGACGGAGTTTTATTTGGTGACGAACTTTTTTAGTTTTTCGTCGTTGGTCAGCGACGAAGCTGATGGTTACCAACCCTGCTACCGGTACTGTCAGACCCAGTACCGAAATACCGGTACTCATCAAAAGTAGTCGGTACTGCGACCCCTAGCCACGACGTCAAGATCTTCATAGAAGATCTAAACGCTCGGGTAAGGCAGGAGGGGGAATTCAGACCGATGATTGGAAAGTTCAGCGCCCACCAGCAGACGAATAAAAACGGCCTACGACTTATTGTTTTCGCCGCATCCAAAAATATGGCCACACGTTGCACCTTTTACCAACACAGCCTCCCTTATCGTTACACCTGAAGATCACCACAGCAGACGGAATCGCAAATCGACCACGTTCTGATTGACGGACGGCACTTCTCCGACATTATCGACGTCAAGACCTAGCGTAGCGCCAACATCGACTTCGACCACTACCACTCTGACTGATGGTCAAATGCGCCCAAAACTCTCCGCCATCAATAATCGGTACAACCTAGAGCGTCCAAAACAACCGGATGTCGCCTCAGCATTCGCGCAGAATCTGGAGGCCGCATTGAGAGACGAGGGCGAGCTCGATGAAGCCCCTCTACAGGACAACTGGAGAACAGTGAAAGCAGCCATCAACGATGCAGCCGGGAGCTCCATGGGGTACGTGGAACGGAATCGACGGAACGAATGGTTCGACGAAGGGTGCAGAACGGTTTTGGAATAAAAGAACGCAGCGCGAGCGGTAATGCTGCAACAAGGGACCCGGCAGAACGTAGAACGTTACAAACATAAGCGGTAACAGCAGACCCGTCTCTTTCGCAAGAAAAAGCGCCGCCTGGAAGGAGCGGAGTGTAACTAAATGTAACTGCTGTGTCGTACCGAAGAAACACGGAAGTTCTACCAGACGCTCTACGCATCCCGCAACGGCTTCGTGCCGCGAGCAGAAATATGCAGGGAAAAGGGCGGCGGACTCTTGACGGACGGACGTGAGGTTCGGCGGTTCTGCACGGTATGTTGCGAAGAAGGATGAGCCACGAGATCCCTACATTCTATGGCGAACCCAGCATCCTGAAAGTCGGAAGGGTACGGTCTGCAAGAATGCCAGACAACAACCCTGTAAAGTTGGTGTTCACTACTGGTCCGGTTGGCAGACGTGTGGCACAGAGAGCACGATGAGCGAACGGAGCGTGGAGCGTGACCGAGGATGGAGAGCGGCAGTCATGAATCGAGTATTAGGCGTACTATTGTGATTTGCATGGTGTTAGAGATAAATCGATTTTCGCGATATTAAAAGTTTAGTTTTTAACCGAATGAACAATACCAAAACCAGCATAGCAAATCAACTGAAGTTTTTATATGTATTAAGTGATTTAACTTCTGAAGAGTTAGAAATTGAAAATCCTTTTAAACGACGGGACGACAACGGTGCATGATCAATCTGAGGTTCAGTCCTTCGGTACCGCATCCTCTGACTTTGTTGACAATGTAGCTCAAGTATCTATACTGGACGCACATGTATGTTGCAAACCATAAACGTTGTCCACGCGAATGATGATGACAACGAGAGGCTCAACACAAAAGAGAGAAGACGCATTCCCGTATTACTTTCGCACGATATCTGCGCCAATGAAAGCAATGACCAAGACGAGCCAACGACGAAGAAACATGTTGTTTCATTTTCCCGGAATTGCATAAAAGACATGCGAAGAGAGAAAAAACTGCCCTGCCTGAAGGGAACCGAGAAGATCTCTAATGACGTAGTGCAGTGTTGTGATCAGATCGGCAATTCGTTCAATCTTTGTTTGCTTTGTAGACGCCTGTGCTTGCGTTGCGGTTTAAGCGATCGGTCGTCGCCGTGGAGCCATGAAGCGGACGGACAAGAATTTTAAATCAAACACGATCAGCGTGACGATAATAATAAATGATTTAACCTCATTATTAATTGATATTATTTCTCTCCGTAATCATCAACCGAACCGAGCGACGACGCGACGTGTGTGAGTCGAGGGTACGTCGTGGTATGAAAATCCGGGAAGAGCAAACGCGAAAAACCTTCCTTACTAGGTGTAGCCGCAGAGAGTCATCATCACTGGCGTATATCAAGAAGACGACGACGCTGTCAGATCAGCGAACCGTGCAGCATTCCTATCCTATCCGCGTCTACGCTTTGTGTGGCTCGTTCGTAAAAGTGGAATGCACCGCGTCTTCATCCTGATCTTGGTCCGTCCGTCCGTCCATCGGGAAGATCCATCAGAGCAGACCCGAGACCAGACCAGACCATGTCGTGCTGCTACGCCAGAGAGCAGTAAAGATTCGTTTGGCCGCTTTTCTTTTGTGGTTTTAAATCGTCGCTCGCTAATTCCATTGCGATCCTTGTGCTGCTTGCCCCAAGCACGACCCCCCTCAACCAGCACGACGAAACGACGACGAAGACGAAGTTCTGTGATCTGACAAAGTTATGTGTGTGACCTGCGTCGTCGTCGTCGTCGCCGTATCCGTCTTCCTTGGATACCGAAATGCCAGGGAACGTGCGGGAGGCGGGGAGATGTGTCGAGCGGTGAAGTCCTATAACAACACTTCGAAAGCAACGTAAACACACAACACGGCAGCAATATTCGAAATCGTCGGCGGCCGGTGTGATGAGATAAGATAGCGGCTCTGGCCCCGGTGGTCATGCGAAGAACGAACGAACGTAGGTATGTATACGGAACGATCTGGTTGTTGTACGTGCATCAGAGCTCGCTCACTAGCTTTTTTTTCTCTCACACTTGGTTCCTCCAGATCGTGCGTTTTTATTTAATTCGGTGGTTTAACCTTGATAAGTGGATTCTTCGGAAAACCATTCGGAATAGACTTGTTGCTGATGGGATCAGATAAGGTTCTATTGAAAAATGTGAATGCTGGTTGTTACTTTAAAAATGTTATTACTTGTCTAAATATTGTTGTTTATGCATTTTGCGTTAAACTTTTACTTCCTGAACGTATTTAAACATTTGTAACGCTCAAGCGTAATCGAATAGCCTACTTTCAGGACATTTCGAACTACACGCTAAGATCAGCTCTGTATTTTCCCCATATTTTTGCTGAGTTCTCAACAGCAGATTTAACTCGACTCGCTCGGTTATCCTTTTTGCTGAATACTCTGTAAATGTGTAAATGAGTTGTGCAAATGAGCTGTCAAAAATTACAGATGAATTACCGCGTGTACCGAGTTAAATCTGCTGTTGAGAACTCGGCAAAAAGAGGACCTCAGTGAAAAAATTAGTGATGAGTTAGAAAATCAGAATCTTAGTGTGTACGATTAACTTAAAGACAAGTAACCGTTGCCTAACACAGGCATCAAATCGTAGACGCCTCATAATAAATCCAATTCGGAGTGCCGCATTCAGTTTCAAAATCCATCTAGGAAACCTCGTCATTCTGAGATTAGATTTCGTTATCCTCTTTAGTAAGGAAGGACTCATTTATGTTTTGTGTTGTATGCGGTAATTTGTGACGTTCAATTTTATCGTGCACTTGTAATGTTCTATCTATTGAATTTGTTGAAACATTGCGTCCAACGTGGGATCCGTGCATTTGTAGTGATTTAATTATAACTTGTAACAGGACTTAAATTCTTATATAGCCGACACTCGCACATCTTGATATTGAAGGGACCGTCGAGAAAGGGAGAGATATAATTGAAATGCGAATTTGTACAACATTTTATTTCACATACTCTTTTCCATCAGGAATTCCTCCCGGGATTCCGCCAGGGACTCAGCTCGATCCTCCTTCATTTCTTTGAAGCCGGAATTTTTTCAAGCATTATTATATAGTTTTTTTTTCTGGATATCCTAGGTCATCCGAACTATTCTTGATTTTATATCCTAAAGTCTACGGGTGTAACGGTAACTTATGTCATTATAAAAAGTTACGATTTGTAAACTATCATCTCCAGTAAGTCTTCTGAAACTTTAATAGACAGTTTCAGATCAGTTGGGATATCCCAGGTCATCCAAACTGGTCTTAAGTATAGGTCCTAAAGTCTATGGATGTAACGGTAATTTCTTTAATTAAAGCTTATTTTTGTAATCTATCATGTCCAGTAAGTCTTCTGAAAGTTCAAAAGACAGTATCAGATCGGATAACCCAAAATACCCCGAAAATTTCTAAGAATGCCTTGTGATCTTCAACTATGCAGTGAACATGATTGTCTTTGTAGGGTTACTCTATGTAGCGAGAAAGAATTTTTTATACAAACGTTAAAGCGAAGACATGAGGAAGCCACATCTCGAGTACAAATCTGGAGAACCAAAAGACGGTTTGCGCTGAATAGTTGATCAACTTTTTAAAACGAACGAATTGTTATTTGGCTCTTGAGATGTGTTTTCTTGAAAATTCAAGGTGTGGCTTCGTCTTATCTTCACTATTGCTTTTTTTAATCTGTATTAACGAGATTTTTAGTCCTAGGCTAGTTCATCTCGGGACCCACGCTTTACTTCCCTTCCGAAGGAAGAACTCACATTTTGCGAGTTTGTCGGGAGTGGGATTCAATCCCAGGTCCTCGGCGTGATAGTCTAGTGTTCTAACCATCACACTAGGTCCGCTCCACATTCACCATTGCTGGAAGTTCTTAGCTGTAGGGAAGTTTAGTAATCCTGAAATATCTCAAAGGTATTTTGGAATGGCTTTGAGTTTCGTAGAAGTTCACAAATCTGAGTGGGTTAGACTAGGTAACGTAACTATTTATAGCACAAACAATGACTATAAAGAATGCAGATTTAAAAAAATGAGTTTCATAAAAGTTTAAACAAGCTTAAGAGGAAACAAACCATCATCCTTTACCAGAAAAACAAAAGCATTTTTTTTTTTTCACTGAAATCACAACCAAATTTAATAAAGTTTTATCACTGTTTCCTTCTCACAATCTGGATAACAGTGAAATGATTTTCAATGGCGGTTTTTAGATTTATAGCAAGCAAACTGCATTTGAATGATTGATGATTGCTGATGACTGAATGACGGTTATTTGAATCTTAAATGTTTCAAAGGTTTCAAACAATACCTTCTAGTCTTTGAAGAATATTAGCAAATATGGTTCATTATGTATCATTATTCAGTGTAGCAGGCTAGCTTCGCAAGTGTAGATATAAAGTTGTGTACTCCATGAAAGGCTGGGTGCCCTGAATTACATATCACAAAATTATCATAAAGTGACCCTTAAGAGTTAAGAGGTTCATGGATCCTATTTGGTTGTATAACGTTGCTTTCTGAAACGAATTCACCTAATGTTACCGTGGTTATTTTTATCAACTAAGCTCCATAACAGTAAGGATGGCCTATAATATCCCAAAAACATCTAACAACACTTATTGTTCTTCGATCGGTGCCAGATCATTCGACCGAAGGCCATTCAACTTCACGTAATGGAAATTTCCTTGACTTCCTTGGACATGAAGTACCTTCGTTGCTGCCACACGATATACACATGCAAAATGGTCATTGGCAGAGGAAGCTCTCAGTTACTAACTGTGGAATGACCATTCGGCCTAGTGATCATTCGTCCTAATGACCATTCAGCCTAATGACCATTCGGCTAATGACCCTGCATTTTCTTGAACTACTTTGATAGTTATGCAACGTTACTCAGATATGGCTACTGTAACGAGTGTAAACCTGAAGTTCTGAACTCCAAGGTAGTTTGGCTGACCTGAAATATTTCCATAGAGTCTCTAAATGACATTTGAAATTTCAAGAACTTCACGGATCCCAGTAGATTATGCAATGCTATTATTTATGGCGAAAACACATAAAGTTATTCTTGCAGATTTGAAGGACTTCATTGTAGAACAGTTTGAAAGACCCTGAATGTCCCAAAGTTTTATAATAATATCAAGTACACTTCAGATTGGTCCAGCAACAGCGGTTGATTACACTAGTTTACAGCATTTTTGAACTCGGTAAGCTGATGATCATTTTTGGTGTAGAATCATGCCCTGAGTTCGAAAACGCGAAAGAAAAAAATTACAGTAGAGCGGAAATTTTTTCGACTTTCCATACAAGGTTGATGATTTGAAATCGATTTTTGTTCTATTTTTAAGCAAAGTCGCTCACTTCAAACATCCCATTCTCCGTAATCAATGCTCCAATTGAGCTGAAATTTTTACTGTAACTTGCCTACATATGATATGTCAAATAAACATCGAGAAAGAATTTTTAAGTTGTTTTTTACTTATTGAAAAGAATACATTTCTTCAAAATTTTTTGGGAATTTTTCTAAATTTTTGGGAATTTTGCTAAAATTTAAGAAGATCGTCCCTAAAACTCGCCAATATCTTGAATTTCATCAATCTGACGCAAAACCTGTATTCAGATAATCGAATGGTATTATATTCAGCTTTTAATTTATGGAAAAAGATTTAAAATTGGTTGAACAAAACGCAATATATTTGAATTTTAGTAAATTACATATTTTGAAAAGTTGCAAAACTCGATATTGAGCTAAAACTCAAAAACTGTTCTTCTAAAAAATTTTTGAAGGTCGGTTTCGAAATCAGCACTAAATTGTGCTTAAAAAAATTTGGTCGTCGACAGAAGTTCACGACTTTCGTTTTTTTTTTTTTGTAAACTTGTGTTATGGAACGTTACTCAGTAGAACAGATATGGCTACTGTTATGAGGGTAGACCTGAAGTTCTGAACTCCAAGGTAGTTTGGCTGACCTGAAATATCCCTATAGTGTCTATAAATGACATTGTAGATTTCAAGTGCTTCACGGATCCTAGTAGACTATGCAATGCTATTGTTTATGGTGAAACACATAAAATTATTCATGTACATTCGAAGACTTTACTATAGAACACTGCCCAAATACGTCGATGCAAGCGCCACTGTAGTTTTCAACACACATTTGCAATTTTCACAATGAATAAAGATTAAATTCGAATTTTTTTCCTCGTTGACATCTAAGTGTCGGTTGAATCTTGTACTCTACTTAAAAATAAGACTGGTCAGAAATATTCACATGCGTTATATATTAGCTTTTGTAGGCTGACATTGGCAATGGTGGTAACGTCGACTATGCGAACATGGGCAAAACAGTTTGGAACACCTAGAATATCCCAGGATAATAAACACCTTTTGGTAATCTTGACAAAGGTTAAATGAACGTAACCCAAATCCAAATTCAACTTTTAGAACAACTTCATGGTGTTCAGGATGTTCAAGGTTGTCAATAAAGTCTTAAATACAAATATTCCCATTTTTCCTTAATACAAGACTCAATTTGAATTCAACTGTATTCTGTTTTATTTAATTTGTGAATTTATGCAGCCGGTTCTATGTTGGGGTCATATAAGATCCCTGCGGCTCCAAAGAGTTAAGGGTACTCCCAGGATTTCTCCCAAGTACTTCTCGGAATATTTGTAGTCATTCCTTCCTTTTTCCCAAGTAACTTTTTCAGGGATTTCTCTGAAGATTTTAATTTTGTGTACATAACTTGGGTTTAAATTTAAAAAGTACAGTAACTTCAACCGATGAATCAACTTAAGTTTGACCACTATTTATGAATCATTGTGTTAATTAATCTACTGGAATTGAAGTTACATAAAACATACATTAATGCTCTAATCTGCGATTAGAATAACTAGCCACAGAAGTCCAATGTCGCGACTGTTCGTGTGACAAACATCTAGTTTGCCACGCCCTTACAGCGTCAGTAGCGGTACTTGAAGTGTCAAACAAATTTTGTTTACCAAAACAAGTGATGCTCTTCAAGCTGGACACTTAAAAACAATCAATTATTACAATAAAAGTAATTAATTTAATTAAATAAGAAAAGTGACTACAGCGCCATTGGAGTTCTAGTGTATTTCTATTAATCTGCGCGACTGGAGTCCTCAATACACACATTTCTCCCAACCAATTGGAATCAACAAATTATGTTGAAAGGCTCAAACACCCAAACTGCTTCGAGACTTTAAACGAAAATAATTATCTGGACATCCCACAGCATGATTCACTGTGGCTGTTACCAGTTCCACGAATGGCTATCTCCAACGCCTCAGGGAAAAAATAAACTATAGCAAGCAGCGCTCAAATCGGGAGAAATGATTGGAGTAAATGGCGTTCGTCGTGGTGTATTTTTTATGTTCTTTGACTGCTTCTTGGCTGGTTCGGTTGTTGGTGCCCTCTTCTGGCTCCACACGAATTCCTCTCGGTTTAGCTTAGTGCGCGCCGGCCGGCCGGGCGGCCGTCCGTCCGTCCTCGTCGTCGTCGTCGTCGTTGGTTGTTGGTCATCAATAGTGAACTATAATGAAACCGGTTCTACAACTCTCAAGTCTCGAGCTTGCCCGAAAACGAATCGTTTGTGTACACATCGTATTTTTGTGCGGCAATGGTTGTAGTTTTTTCCTCCTCTTAATCGCTTCTTCTCGGTGATGTTTTATCATATTCTCCAGAAATTCTTTGCCTGATCACTTGATCTTGCCATGAGTGCTCCCGCAGGCCGCTGGCTGGCTGGTTGAATGGTGGTTGGTTGGCCATTCTCTCGCTCAGGGTTTATTCACGCTGTTGCTCTCTGATCTTTTGCTCGGAATAGTTCATGCTACCGTTCTTGTGGATCCAGGAAAGGTATAAAGATAATAATAGTACAAAATTTTGGCATACATTTTAGATGAAATACTTATAGAGACAAAGATACCCTTCACCAACCAACGATTTTTTTTTGGAAATTACCTCTCCAAAGGTGGATCGATCCGCTATTTCGTCCATACACTTCGCCTAAGCTTTACTCGTCCTTTCAAGTGCGCGAAGACGCCTCAAGAGTCGAGACAGTGCAGTGGAGACTCAGCAAATATCTCGAATCCGGGCGAGCGACCTGGACCGATCTTACACTACATACTGACTGCGTGACGTGACTGAATGAGACAGATTCCTGCGGTCATTGCAGGCCACGGGGAAAGATACACGTTTGTGCCGTTTTTTTTTTTTGGTCTCTTCTTTTGCCAAGCAGCAAGGTACGCGCAAGAATGATTAAGAATGTGCGCAACATCGTGGCCAGGGGCGCGGAGGTAAGCCAACCGAAGAAGCAAGTCATCATTAAAGAGAAGAAATCGTGCACTCAATAAGTGCGAAGATCGTGTTTTACGGTGATTTTGTAGTTTGATGGGGGGGCTGTGGCTTGCGGTGCAGGGGTGTGTCCCAAGGGGGGTGGTTCTAAGATCGTTTTATGCGAAGCTCTGGTGGCGCCAGGCGTAGATTTTATTCGTCTCTTTGGTGAAGATAGATACTGTGGGCCCTAGTCTGATCGAAAAATTTGTTCATAAACCACTTGGTTAGCTAAATGCATAAGTGGCAGGTTTGGAAGTTAACTTGTTCCATAGTCAGAACAGCCATTTCGTCTTCCATCTAACGAACATGTTAATGAGAAAAGGATAGGAGTTAAGGAAAACTGGACATCTAGATAATATTCTGTGATATTATCCCAGAACCCAGCTCGTTCGTTAGTACACCGCCCAATTGCGTATATCCTATTATGTCCACAGGTATTTGAAGTTTAACCAAGTCTCAGCAAGCTTTTCCGCATCAGCTCTGTACTCGATACAACCACCAAGCGTGCCGATGAGTCCCAGGTATATTTTTTTTTCTAGTGAGTTCACGGATCTCTGAAGCCTCGAGTCCGTCACCACACTCGCTGGCATGAGACAGAAGAAAGGT
The DNA here is from genome assembly GCF_035046485.1 of Aedes albopictus. Lineage (NCBI taxonomy): Eukaryota > Metazoa > Arthropoda > Insecta > Diptera > Culicidae > Aedes > Aedes albopictus. The sequence continues at coordinate 162,833,477 of NC_085136.1, forward strand.
CCGCGAGAGCCTGCAAGTAACGCAACTGAGATGAAGGATATGAATCGCCCGCCCCCTTGAAAAGAGAGCCAGTCTTCTGCCCCATAAAACCGTAGCGAGGGCTTAACCCTTTAGAGCCGGAGGGGTCATATTGACCCCGGCGATGAAACAGAGCATACCAAACGAGTGAACAAAAAGGTTAAAGTACGTTCCGGACCTGTATCCATCTCAAGAGTGGAAGAAGGTTCAGATGAATACTCCTGATTTGAGGCTGTCAAGATTTAGGTATCTTCCCTGCTTGTATAGATTATCACCAGGATTATTGGCGATTACTTCATTGGCAGAGAGGAATAGCGGCTTTTGGGCTGCAAAACGTTGAGTCGACAAGGAGAGTATCCAACATCGCTCTAGTCCTCACAAGTTCCTACCTCATGCTTACACGGGTCAAGCGATAACAAAGACCGCCAGCTAAGAGTTGTGTGCTTAGCTGGTAGTGCAGCCTGGGCACTGTTGTCCTTCTGACATCAGCTAGATGGAGGAGTTACATCCCGAGCGTCTGTTCACCAAGGAGGTGCGGTTCAAACAGCGTCTGTTCTGGTTTCCAGCGGCTGATTATGAAATGCTCCACCACCGCAAGCTATACCTAAGGTGGCAGCCCCGCCAGCCGCCACGGTGGATAGGGAACATTAGGCCAACAACCTACTGTTACTGAAACCCAAAAACCGTTACAGAAACCAAATGAAAGATTACGAACTGGTTCAACGGCAATAGCGCGAAACAACGGACAAGAATTGGAACTTGGAATGTATTAACCCTAACACAGCAGAATGAACTAACACAATTAGCCAATGAGGCATGCCGTATGAAGCTTGAGATCCTAAGGACTGAGTGAAGTCCGTTGGCCGAACTTGGAGAACACAGATTGGCGTCGGGTCAAATTCTTCTATACTTGCATGACGCCATGAACCTGCTACGCTCATGAACCTATTAATGAGAGGATAATTGTAGCCAGATTCAGAACACGGGTTCGAAACTATACCATGATCCAAAGCTATGCGCCAATCGATGCTGCCGAAATGCAAAACAAAGAGAACTTTTACAGCCAGAGCCAACTAAATGCTGTCGTGGACAAGATTCCGGAAAGGTGATATCAAAATCCTCTTGGGCAACTACAACGCGAAGGTTGGTTCCGACATCTCGGACTATGAGCACGTCATGGGACGCCATGGTCTCGGAGAAATGAGCGAGAACGGAGACTTGTTTGCAGAGTTTTGTGGCAACCATGATATGGTGATTGGGGGATCGCTCTTTCCTCATCGACCAGTGCACAAAGTGGCATGGGTTTCCCATGATGGCATCACATAAAATCAAATCGACCACATCTGCACCAGTCGAAAATGGAGACGAAGCCTTCTTGATGTGCGGAACAAACGTAGCGCCGACATTGCGTCCGGCCATCATCTTATAATCGGCGAGATCCGGCTGAGCATTGCTAGGACCCATCGACAGGAAGAGAAAATCGAGCGCCGGTTCAACACGCGTCGACTGGAAGACTCTGCGGTGAAAAGGTCCTTCACCGAGGAGCTAGAGAACCGTGCTCTGGATATTCCGGAAAATTCCGGAAGCGTAGAAGATCAATAGAGCGTCATCAATAAGGCTTTCATAGCCACCGGCGAGACTAAATTGAGAAAGCAGCGTATCACAGATGATGCCTGGGGAAAAATAGAGGAGCGATGCAACGCCAAAGCTACGATAGAGCGAGCGAAAACACGAGTAGCCAAAGCCGTAATCCGTCAGCGCTATTCGGCTCTCGAGAAGGAAGTGAAACGCTCATGTAGACGGGACAAAAGGGCGTGAGCGGACTCCCTAGCCGACGAAGGTGAGAAAGTCGCAAATGCCGGCGACAGCCGTCTCTTCTACGATTTTTCACGTCGCCTTAGTGGGACTAAGATGAATGCGTGGAATACATGTCTGGACAGTTATTGACTGACCCTGCTGACCAGTTGAAACGCTGGTTCGAGAGCTTTGGAAACCTTTTTCGAATATCGGCCACGCCATCAACACCTCAGCATGATCCACCTAGGGTTCGACGCATTACCCGTGTCAACACCGAAGCTCCATCAGTTCAGGAGATAGAAACAGCCTTCCGTAGCATGAAATCAAACAGAGCCTGGGGGTCCATCGCATATCAGCTTAGATGCTCAAAGGTGACCTCGTAGTATCTGCATAACTGCTGCATCAATTATTCTGCAACATATGGGAAACCGCGACGCTTTCGGTCGAAACTTGGTGTGTATCAGTGGAGAACACTCAACGGCTGGAGGTCTTCATCAATAGATAACCGTGGTATATAATTCGTGCAAGTTGGCGTCACAATTGGATCTCCAACGCGGAACTCCAACGTCAATGTCATCAAAAGCCGATGGCGAGAGCGAAAGTGGAGGTGGGTCGGCTACAATCTACTAAAAGCGATGAGGTGAAGGCCATGGCGAGCAATCGTCCAGGATGGAGATCTATCAATTCGGTTCCCTGCACCGCAGTGGGTACTCAGGACTAAAAAAACAAAAAACAGAGGCGTATTTCAAGTGCTAGAAGCAAGGCCACAAGTCGTGGACTCTTAAAGGCCCCGACAGGAGTATACTCTACATGAACTGCAGGGAAGAGAACCACGTCGCCAGGGAATGAAACTGGGCAAGTGGGCACTAAAATGTTTGATTCGTACGGAGAACAAGAGCCTAAACGCCGATTCCTACTTGTTTCAAAATTCCGCCCTTCAAGCCAAGTGTGGGACGATCATCAATATTCAATACCTTGTACGATCAGACCATGAAACGGCTTCACAGTGTGTTACCAAAAACAATATAAATCATGTGTTTACTCCATCATATTAAACTACACTTCACTCTATGCATTACAAACCATTAAAAACATTTAATTGACACGCATGATCAGCAATTGATATGAAACCATCGCACTGAAAACCAGATTGATTAGCGCAAGACTAAACATCGACCAGAGTTGATCTAATTTGATATTCAACCCGAGCCCGATCGTCATTGTTGACACAGCACGTAAACTCCCACACACCGCATTCAAAGGTTTCTAATGGTAGGTAGGTAGCCCAACTGAGTCCGGTTGATCGTAGCAGCGTATAGTCTCTCTCTCTCTCTCTCTCTCTTCTCTCTCTTCTTGGCGTAACGTCCTCATTGGGACAAAGCCTGCTTCTCAGCTTAGTGTTCTATGAGCACTTCCACAGTTATTAACTGAGAGCTTCCTCTGCCAATGACCATTTTGCATGCGTATATCGTGTGGCAGGCACGAAGATACTCTATGCCCAAGGAAGTCAAGGAAATTTCCTTTACGAAAAGATCCTGGACCGACCGGGAATCGAACCCGTCACCCTCAGCATGGTCATGCTGAATACCCGTTTACCGCCTCGGCTATATGGGCCCTAGCAGCGTATAGTCATAGGAATGTAAACTCTACGACTCGGTGTTTGTGAATCTCCAATGTATGTTTACCTACAACCATCCGGAGCCAGTCCGATAATAGAGAAAGAGATAATTAGCGATTCTAACGGCCGTAGAGTAAAATCACATCAACCGACGGCGACGATGACGACCGGCTTTGTCTGATTAGCGGTCATCACAGGAGAGCTTTGAGGTGTGTGGAAGCGCGGGTCCGCGGGTGGAGGCGAGTCTGTTGTTAAACGAGCACATGCACATTTAAAAACTATAAACCGTCTAGTAAACATTTTTTTCTTCTGTTTTTTTTTTTGTTGTTTTTCTTCAAATACCGCCGTACCCTGAGCATGGAGTTACCGTGCACATGAGGATTATAGACCAGTGGTTGGAAATTGGCGATCATTTCAGCTGCTGAGTGATCCTTCTTTTTCTACTTCTTTATGGCTCTACGTTCCCACTGGAACATCCACGAGTTCCAAGGAACACTTCCACAGTTATCAATTGAAGGGCTTCCTTTGCCATGTATTTGTATATTGTGAGGCAAGTACAATGATACACTATGCCCAGGGAGTCAAGAAAATTTCCCCGTCCGGAACGGGAATCGAACCCGCCGTGTCCGGATTGGCGATCCATAGCCTCAACCACTAGGCTAATGAACAAGTTATGATCCCAGGAAACTGTGCCGCATCATTAGACCGGCCCACAGTTGTATGAAGCGAAAAAAAAATTCACAAAATTCACGGGGCACCCTCTAGAATCGTGCCTTTGGATGAGAAGAACAATCTGTGAAAGATTCAGCTCAATCGGTTGAAAACTGAGCTGGCGCAAATGAGTTGAAGGTTTGTATGGGATGTTCAGTTCAAATATATGGGAAATTGGATGACCTCCAGTCTCTCATACAGCACGCCGGTTTGGCGAGTTCAATTTGACTCAGAATTGAAAGAATAGCAGTTGATACCCTACTGAACAACTTTGTAGAAGACCATATCATGATAAAACTTAATTTAGTTGCGGTTTTAGCCAACGAATCTAGGATTACAGACATCTTCCCCCGTTTACTCTAGGTTGTTACATGCAGCACGTGTTTGCCGTTCGAAACTTGCTCACTGCATCATAGGCGGCTATGTTGTCCTTCATTTTTATTGCTCACGCATGTGGGTGAGTATCGAGACAATGTAGAATTACACAGCTGCCTATGATGTAGCGCGCAAGCTACGGCCGACCAACACGTGCTGCATATAACAACCGAAAGTAAACGGAGGAAGATGTCCTCATCCTGGTTTCTTTGGCTAAAACCGCAACTAAATTAAGTTTTATCATGATATGGTCTTCTACAAAGTTGTTCATTAGGGTATCAACTGTTATTCTTTCAATTCTGAGTCAAATCGAACTCGCCAAACTGGCGTGCTGTATGAGAGACTGGAGGTCATCCAATTTCCCATATATTTGGATTGAACATCCCATACAAACCTTCAACTCATTTGCGCCAGCTCAGTTTTCAACCGATTGAGCTGAATCTTTCACAGAATGTTCTTCTTATCCAAAGGCACGATTCTAGAGGGTGCCCCGTGGAATTTTTCGACATTTTTGTTTTTGGGCCGGTCTACGCATCATCTTCAGTTTAATCAACACACAATCTAACCACCTTACGATTGGCATCAAATCCTCATTGACCAGCAATTTGACGTAGCAGGCGCCACTCTCGCCCAACATAGAATACCGCCAACACTCACACACTGAAGTGAAGTACCGAGCGGTTATCGCATTGTTTCCTTGTGTGAGTGTAGCTGATCTGGCGGTACTAGAGTAGCAACTACAGGCGATCAATCATGCTCAAGCTCAAGATAAGTAATTTCCTTGTTCTAATGTTTATATTTTCTTTTCATTTTTTTACAGAATCCATTTTTAATTCCGGTAAGTTGTTTATTAATAATACATATTTAAGAAAGGTATTACATTTAAAATATATTTTTTTCGCGAACAAGAGTTAGTCTACCAGTCATACTCTTTGTACAGGAGTTCATAATTTATATACGTTCGCTTACGTTTTGAATATGAGAACTATAGTAGCATCCACAGTATGATTTATATCTATTTACAGTATACAATCACATTCACTCCAAAGGTTGGTACTTTACACGGTAGAACTTCTACCCCTCGGCTTTGATTACTAAACTCGCATTTGCATTGAATGTGGTAAAACTAGTCAACCCACTCAGTCCTAAAACCAGCAATACAAGACATGCACCATCACAACGCGTCCGTCGAATGGCGTCAAAGATCTGATATCGTTCGCCGTACGAAAAACACCTCTTTGAATATTCATTACCTACCCGCCAAGTGGATGGCACAAATTGGGATTGAAATATCTTGGAGTCAGAGCTCGTTCCATTCCTCTAATTAGCTTCGCTCAGTATCCTGCCAATTACCTAGCTTGCACGCGGTTCGCTAGTGAGTGGGGATGGGCGCATCCATCGGCCAGCAGCACAATACGCTTCCTCGAATCACCTGAAACCAAATGAAGGAGTTTAGAGCAGTACTTTTTCAGCTTCTTGGGTGTTTGCTCGCGCTTTTGTGTACACCCATCAACAATTGCAAGCACATAAAACCGACGACAATACGGTTAAAAATCATTAATCTATAATTTATTCAAAACAACAAAGTCCGAGGTTTTCTATACCTGGAAGTTGCAGACAAAACGGCATTTGCATACCGATAATTTCGGATAACCAACCGCAGTAATCAGAGATAAGTGCGTGTAATGGTGCTTGGTGAAGAATTCAAAAAAGCCAGCAGGGGAGATCACTTTCCTATACCACCACCGGCGGCTGGGGCGAAGGAGCATGGCGGCAGTTGGTTGATGCGTTTGTTTGTAAAGTGCATAACGTAAACAGTGCACACCACCGATTCAAACGTGATCAAGTGTTGAGCGGCTTCGTCTTTGCCCTTAAACGTATATCATTTCTGTGCCTTGGATATGGAACGAAAATCAAGTCCAAATGGAAATGACCTGTGATCAATGGCAAAGCGTGGAGTAGATCTGCTGAAAAGATTCATCCGTCTGATCACCTCTGATGAGTACTAGCAGCTGCATTTGAACAGAGAGGAGTAATGTGAGACTAGTTCACAAAATTCTATGACATCTGTACAATTGTACATCTAGAAACGGAATAAAATTGTTACAAATGCGTTATAAATCAAAGTTTTAGCAAAAAGGTGAATTTAATTAGAGGGACTGTTTTATTGCAATTTTGTAGTAATTAAATTTACAAAATTTGGGTAAATTCCGCACAGAATCTCTTCTATTGTGGGTTCTTAAATTACCAATGCTTAAGAAGCTGCTCCACTAGGTTGTAGGGTTCGGTTTGATAGAACTTTGCTCATAGAAGTTGAAAAACAGGCAGCATTGTGGACGTTACGCCGAGAAGAAGAAGAAACAAGATACTATCGTACATATTTCAAGATACTCGAAGCTCATTAAGCATTCTTCTAATCTGAATATACCATTAGAGATTTAGATCGAGAGTGAATGGCATACGCACACGTCTCATCCAATAGAATATAAGCAACGATCTGTTTTAATGTTCCACTCTCGTGAAGTGAACAATTTCGTATGAAAACGGAATACCAAGTAATGTGGAAAATAAAATTCAAATCTCAGATCAAGTACTTTGACCGTATCAAGGATGTCTTAGCGTGGCTCAAAATACCACATGTCAAAAAGTTCGATGGGCCCCCTTTTCATTTCGTTATATATGACGCCACGATGCTGCGGTAAAATTTTCAGCCAAATCCGTTAACACTAGGGCGGTGCTAAACTCGTTTGAAGTTTGTATGGAAGTTTATATGGGAAAACATCGTTTTTAGCATTTTTCTCATGAGGGGCACTATTTTTACTTAAATCACATAGCCGATTATATAGAACTATAGTCTTACATGTGGCAAAAAACTTTGTCGAAAACCGCAAAGTCATCCGAAGCTTGTAAGAAAAGATATTACATGCAGACCATCTGGTGGTGCTTAACATTTAACATGTAAAGGAATAACAATAGCAATAAAATCTCATTGAATGTGCCCGTACTGTCTAGGCTATAGCTTTTTTCGCAAGTGTCTGATTACGTTGCGGTCTTCGACAAAGTTTTTCGGCATTTCCCAGGCTATATTTCTATAGGATTGATTACGTGTTTTAAGGAAAACTAGAACCCCTCAGTAGAAAATTGCAAAAATCTATGTTTTCCCATATAAACTGCCATACAAACTTCAAACGAGTTTAGCACCGGCCTAATGTTAACGGATTTGGCTGAAAATTTGACCACAGCATCGTGGCGTGATATATAGAACGAAATGAGAAGGGGGCCCATCGAACTTTTTGACATGTGGTTTTGCCATACAAGCTTGAGCCACCCTACTCTGCTCTACTACTAAATCGACGAATCTTCGCAGCAGCTTCGAGTACTGTTTGAAGGCGCCATTACACCTGAAATATTTGGAATGCTGCTATTTTTTTTAGTGGCAGGCATTGATTCATGTGCTTACTTCTTTTTGCGTGACAGGAACAGAGATTGCCTCTCGATTTCTATGTATCTGGCAAACTTTGTATTACGTACAGCATTTCATTACCGTAAAACGGGGTAACTTTGGTAGTTTTTCGACGAATTTTCCTAATATTTTTCCATGTAATAGTATTGCACCTGGTTTTATATTTTTAAAACAAGTACTGGGGTATCAGTTATCAATTGCAATTAAAGGATTCTATAATCTTAAATGTTTTGGGTGTCTTTTTCATTTTTGGGTAACTTTGATAGTACCCACATCAAATCGTAAAAAAATCGTTACAGATTGAAATCTTAGTTATACTTGATGAAAGAAGCCTTGTGGTATATATTAGATGGAATTTTTATATCAAATCATTGATTTTTTACTATATTCTGCATATAAAAATGACATTGTGGAGTACTGAATAAAAGCACAGTGAATTTAGCCTTAAAAAAATATTATTTTTGTAAAAATATATGTTTAACGGTACACTAACATGTGATTTTATGCTATTCAGGGTGAGTTTTCTTTTATGAGTAGTTTTTGAATGTTTTATTAACACATTTTGAACAACACAGATTTATCTACATGAAATTACAGGGGCATTGCATACTTTTAGGCGTTTATCGATGTATGGAGATTTATTCCCCAATTTACAAAATTCCTTCCAGTTCGTAAAACACACTTCGTTAAGAGATTCAAGGTCAGATTTGGAATCTACTATGATGAATCTATCAAGAATAAAAGTCCCTTCATTGAAAAAATAGTTGAAACGAAGTCGTATAGCAGAATGTTTGAAGGGGTTGACAAAATGTAAACAATTTTTATTTTTTATCCAAAAAGTTGTATATAAATTAGGTTTTAATGGCAATACGTCTAAGATGAACTTTCATATGTACAGAATTGATCTATGTTTGCCTTTTTCTAAACTGGTTGAAGGAATCATAGTTATAAGATAAACTTTACAATGATGATATACCTGGGCTTGTTAGGGGAATATCTGTAAATAAAAAGTCGAACCAAGTACAAGACACTGAAGACGACCTTACGGTTGAGGTCGAAATACGTATCTGCCAAAGTATGCAAATTCTTAGTGGAACTCAAAGGAACAAAACTTTACAATGCCTGTTGTACTATCAAAGTTACTCTCATTATCAAAGATATTATCCCGTTTTATGGTATACGGATTTTACGGATTTCTTCAGAAGACTTTCCAGGAGCTATTACTGACATCTCTAAAAAGGATCTTACTGGGATCCCTCCAGAAGATCTATGCGGAAATCCCATCTGGGATTCCTCCAGGAGCTTATTCTAGGATTCCTTGGGGTGTTCCTCCATAAATTTCTTCAGTAATCCTTCATAAGTTACATTTCAGATGATTCCAGAAGTTTTGCATTCTCTAGGAATTCCTTCCGGAATTTTTCCCGCAATTCATTCAAAGTCTTATCCAGGAAATCTTAAGGGGGTCCCCCAGTAGTACCTTCAGTGGTTTTCCCAGGAGCTCTTTTTTGAATGCTTCCAGGAATTCCATCTATGGTTCCTCCAGGAGTTTCTTCACGGGTCCCTACCTAGCTATCTTAGCTATTACTGAAATTCCTTCATAATATCCTTTTGAGACTTCAGCACAAGTTTCTTCTGGGATTCCTCCAGAAATTCCTTTCGTGTTTTTTCTAGAAGTATTTTTCTGGGATTGTTTCAAGAATTTCAAGCGGCATTCTTTCAAGTTTTATCTATCCGAAATTCGAATCCATCCGAAATTTCCTCAAGAACACAGTGCAGGATACTTCCAGGAACTTTTTTCAGGAATTCCTCCAGGAACTCCATCCGGGCTTGCTTAAGGAACACCTGGGATTCCGCCAGAAGTAGCTTCCGGGTTTCTTTCAGGAGTTACTTATGGAATTCCTGAAGATTATTATTCAATTCACTCGGGAGTTTATTTTGGAATACTTGTAGATTATCCCGGAGTGGAATTCTCGAACAATTTCTTAAGGAATTCTTCTGGAAGTTTTTTCTGGGTATCATCCAACAGCTCCTTCGGAGATATCATTTATCCAGGAACTCCTAGTGCGAAAGAAGAACAATCTGAAATTTAAAATTCATCTAGAAATTCCTCTATAATGATGTTTTCAGAAATTTCGTCAGAGTTTCTTTCAGGAATATCTTTGGAAATGGCCTTCTAAGATTTCTCACAAGATTCCTTCTGTGTTTTTTACGCCGTGTTTCTTGGTATTCTTCCGGGTTCCTACCGTTAATTTTTTCCCATGTTCGTATAATTCTTTTCGGGATTCTTGAGGAATACTGAATTCCGACCTTTTTCTCTTGAAGTTTTTCCTGGTTATTTAACAGAATTTCTTTCCAGAATTTGTTTTCAAAGCTTACTCACCTTACCGGTCAGGCTAAGGCCGGGGTGGCCTCTGCTGTACATAGTAGCCGCCTCCACTCCACTCGGTCCATGGCTGTTTGTCTCCAGTTCCGCACTCTGCGTAGGGTCCGCAGATCGTCTTCCACTTGGTCGACCCACCTAGCTCGCTGCGCTTCACGTCTTCTTGTACCGGTCGGATGACTCTCGAGAACCATTTTAGTCGGGTTGCTATCCGACATCCTGATGACGTGACCTGCCCACCGTAGCCTCCCGATTTTCGCGGTATGGACGATGGTTGGCTCTCCCAGCAGCTGATGCAGCTCGTGGTTCATTCGCCTTCTCCAAGTTCCGTCTTCCATCTGCACTCCGCCGTAGATGGTACGCAACACTCTCTCTCTCTCTTCTTGGCGTAACGTCCTCATTGGGACAAAGCCTGCTTCTCAGCTTAGTGTTCTATGAGCACTTCCACAGTTATTAACTGAGAGCTTCCTCTGCCAATGATCATTTCGCATGCGTATATCGTGTGGCAGGCACGAAGATACTCTATACGCAACACCTTCCGTTCAAAAACTCCAAGGGCGCGTTGGTCCTCTGCACGTAGGGTCCATGTTTCGTGCCCATAGAGGACGACCGGTCTAATCAACGTTTTGTAGATGGTTAACTTCGTGTTACGGTGAACTTTATTCGATCGTAGAGTTGTGCGGAGTCCAAAGTAGGCACGATTTCCTGCCACAACGCGCCTCTGAATTTCTCTGCTGGTGTCGTTGTCGTCGGTCACCAGTGAGCCCAAGTACACGAATTCTTCAACCACCTCGATTTCATCACCGTCGATATGAATTCGGGGTGGCGGGCGCGGTGATTCCTCCCCGGAGCCCTTTGCCATCATGTACTTTGTCTTCGACACATTAATGACTAATCCGATTTGCCTGGCTTCACTCTTTAGTCGGATGTACGTTTCCGCCATCGTCTCAAATTTACGAGCAATAATATCAATATCATCGGCGAAACCAAGCAGCTGAACGGACTTCGTAAAAATCGTCCCACTCGTGTTTATCCCCGCTCTTCTTATTACACCCTCCAAAGCAATGTTGAACAGCCAGCACGAAAGACCATCACCTTGCCGTAACCCTCTGCGAGATTCGAAGGGACTCGAGAGTGTCCCTGATACTCGAACTACGCACATCACTCGATCCATCGTCGCCTTGATCAACCGTATCAGTTTATCCGGGAATCCGTATTCGTGCATAATCTGCCATAGCTGTTCTCGATCGATTTTATCATACGCCGATTTGAAATCGATGAACAAGTGGTGTGTGGGCACGTTGTATTCGCGGCATTTCTGCAACACCTGGCGGATGGCGAACATCTGGTCCGTTGTAGCGCGTTCACCCATGAATCCAGCCTGATATTGCCCCACGAACTCTCTTGCAATCGGCGATAGACGGCGGCATAAAATTTGAAAGAGTATCTTGTAGGCAGCGCTCAGTAGTGTGATCGCGCGGTAGTTCCCGCAATCCAACTTGTCGCCCTTTTTGTAGATGGGACGCACGATACCTTCCATCCATTCCTCCGGTAATACTTCCTCCTCCCAAATCTTGGTAATGACCCAGTGTAGTGCTCTCACCAGTGCTTCTCCACCGTATTTTAGAAGATCGCTTGGTAGTTGATCTGCTCCAGCGGCTTTGTTGTTTTTCAACCGGCCAACCTCCTCCTCAATCTCTTGAAGGTCAGGAGCCGGAAGTCTTTCGTCCTGTGCACATACTCCTAGATCTGTTACCACGCCACCTTCGGTACTTGCAACGTCGCCATTGAGGTGCTCATCGTAATGCTGCCGCCACCTCTCGACCACCTCACGCTCGCTCGTGAGAATATTCCCGTGATTATCTCGGCACATGTCGGCTTGTGGCACAAAGCCTCTGCACGAGCGGTTCAGCTTCTCGTAGAACTTTCGTGTGTCCTTAGCGCGATACAGCTCTTCCATCGCTTCGCGATCTCGTTCTTCCTGCTGGCGCTCCTTCATCCGGAAGACTGAGTTCTGCCTGTTCCGCGCCTGTTTGTAGCGTGCCTCATTCGCTCTCGTACGGTGTTGCAGCATTCTCGCCCATGCTGCATTCTTCTCATTTTTCAACTGTTCACATTCGCCGTCGTACCAGTCGTTTCTGTGATTCGGAGTCGCGAAGCCTAGTGCTGTAGCCGAGGTACTACCTATGGCGGATCGGATGTCCCTCCAGTCATCTTCAAGTGTAGCTGCGCCAAGCTGCTCTTCCGTTGGTAGGGCCACTGCTAACTGCTGCGCGTAGTCTTGAGCCACTTCTACGTTACGCAGCTGCTCGATGTTGAGCCGCGGCGTTCGACTTCGACGCGTGGTGATAACTGTCGAAAGTTTTGAGCGCATGCATACAGCGACTAAGTAGTGATCCGAATCTATATTCGCACTGCGGTATGTGCGGACGTTGGTTATATCTGAGAAGAATTTACCGTCGATTAGAACGTGGTCAATTTGATTTTCTGTTTGTTGGTCGGGTGATCTCCAGGTGGCTTTGTGGATATCTTTGCGGGGGAAGAAGGTGCTTCGGACTACCATACCACGGAAGGCTGCAAAGTTTACGCATCGCTGGCCGTTATCATTCGATACGGCGTGCAGGCTGTTTCGCCCGATTACCGGTCTGTACATTTCCTCCCTTCCTACCTGCGCGTTCATGTCGCCGACAACGATTTTCACGTCACGCGGCGAGCAACCATCGTTTGCTCTAACTGCGCGTAGAACGCTTCTTTCTCGTCATCGGGTCTCCCTTCGTGTGGGCAGTGGACGTTGATGATGCTGTTGAAGAAACGGCCCTTAACTCTCAACATGCACATCCTTGCGTTGATTGGCTGCCACCCGATCACACGTTGTCGCATCTTGCCCAACACTATAAATCCTGTTCCCAGTTCATTGTTGGTGCCACAGCTTTGGTAGAAGGTAGCCGCTCGATGCCCGCTTTTCCACACTTTCTGTCCAGTCCAACAAAGTTCCTGCAACGCCACGATGTCGAAGTTGCGGGGATGTAGTTCGTCGTATATTATCCTGTCACATCCTGCGAAACCTAGTGACTTGCAATTCCATGTTCCAAGTTTCCAATCGTAGTCCGTATTTCGTCGCGTGGGTCTTGGCCGATTGTATCGAGTCGTATTTTCTCCTATGTTATTCGCAATGGGGATTTCTACGGGTGGCTTATTGGGCCTACGCCAACACTCCTGTCTCGCCGGAGGGCCATCGTGCCAGTTCTGTTTAACGTCCCAACCAACACTGGGACGACCACGCTGATGGGGCTCCCACCTTGGATCTAGCTGGGCGTGGTGCAGCGTTTCTTACTCAGCCGCTGGATGCCAGAATAGACGCTGTTTGAGCCGCACCTCCTTGGTGAACAGACACTCGGATCGTACCTCCTCAATCTAGCTGAAGTCAGAAGGACAACAGTGCCCAGGCTGCACTACCAGCTAAGCACACAACTCTTAGCTGGCGGTCTTTGTCATCGCTTGACCCGTGGAAGCATGAGGTAGGAATTTGTGAGGACCAGAGCTATATTGGACGCTCTCCTTATCGACTCACCGTTTTGCAGCCCAAAAAAGCTATTCCTGGCATTACTCTCTTGTGGATTTTTTCCCGGAGTTTCTCATGCGTGGAAATTCTTTCAGATTTTTTCTCGTGATCGCCACAAGAGCTTCCCTCGGGAATTATCTCAGATCCAGATGTTGTCGTGCAATTTCTGCTAGCGTTTCTCTTGGGATTCCTCTTGAAGAGTTTCTGCGATTCTTTCTGATGTTCCGCTTAGGACTTCCCCAGCAAATCTTTCCGGAATTTCTTCCAGAGTTTCTACAAGATTTATTCTTGGAATTTCTACTAGAGCTCTTCCAAAGATTTCTTTGCGAATTGTCTATAGGAGTTTCTCCCGGGATTTTCCTCTTGTTTTTTTTTTTCAAACAACGCCCTCCGCTATCTTTTACAATTCCTCATAGGATTTGTACAGGAGATTCAAAATGAAGTTTCCCGTGATATTATTTCTCACGAATTTTCCTCCAGGACTTCTTTCAGAAGATTTCATTTGGTGTTGGTCCAGGAATGTCGCAGATTTTTTTTCTCCACAGTGCTTTGTGGAATTTCTGAAGAAATGCCAGGAACAACTCTCGAAAACCCGAATGTACACCGAAAAATATCAGAAGGATCTATTAAAGGCAACAAAAACGTAAAAACTCTGGATGGAAACTTGGAAGAAGAGCAGAAAGCCAGAAAAAAACTTCGGCAAACTTAAAAAAAAACCTTTATTAAATCCAAGGAAGAAATCGCGGCAAAATTTTGTGAGAAACTGTGAAAAAAAAATAAAAATAGGAGCTGCGGTATAAAATTGGCAGAAGTTTTCAAAAGAATTTCGGAACGAGTTCTATATTTCAATACAAATCCTTGTAGAAATTCCTAATCATTGAACACATTTTTAAAAAGTACTCAACGGTTTTGCCAAGATAATCAGTACAACCTGTTTTTTTGACATGCTACCGTAATGTCCAGTTTTCCGAAGGAATTTCAACGAAATCATAACGTTACTAAACTAAATCTCCAAGTCCAGTTTCAAGACCGTTTAAAGAGTTTTACAGTCAACTATTGATTGGACTCCTGAATGTTTTTTTTTTTTTCATTTTTAAGGTAATGTAGATGTCATTTCCTTTTGAAAGAAATTTGCGGAGGAAGATTGAAGCAATTTCTTGAAACTTTATTTAAAAGAAAGATAACTCTCTTGAATGAACCAGCTCTGGGCTGAAAATCTCATACATGATGGCACAAAAAAAGATAAATCTAAAAATATTCCTTAACCATCTTATACCCAACCCCGCCTTTAGACGGGGTATAGTTTGAGCATTTTTGTAATATTTGTTTCGCGGACAATCTTTTTTTTTTTAAATTTTGGCTGATATTTAGGACTATTATGTATATCTCAAAATGGTTTTTGGTGTCTTTTGAAGCTTATTTACGTTTTTTTTTAATCATTTATAATTGATGTTATAGTCACCTTTCAGAAGTCATTGTATATTTTGTATTGAATCGCTTCAGTTTACATAGTTTTAATTTTTCCTAAACCATACTATCGTAGTAAAATAGTTTAAGGGAATCGAATACACTCTAAAATTATATTTCTTTAAATTAATACACGGAAAATAAAATTTACTATGAAAAAATATAAAAATAAAAATATTCCAACAAATACCTATCATAAAATCTCAAAATGTTTTCGTCTCAAAAAATCTGTCTCCCAAATAGGCTTCCAGGGAAAATATAAAAGTGTGGGGATGTTCAAAAATGAAAAAAATAGAAAAATTAAAAACCGAAATTCACAAAATCGAGAATTAAAAAAAAAATCATCTTCCAAAACATGTTTAAATCGAATTTAGATACCGAAGAATGATATTTAGATCAAAATCAAAAATTTGGGTATCAAAGCGTTAATCTATAAAGGAGCTCCTTGAGAGAACTCAGAATAAACTCCTGTTAGATGATCATAAGATGTGAGAGTTTTTGGAGACTTTCCCAGTTATCGTACGCCCGTCCGATGAATTTGAGAGAAGTGATTCTGTGAAAATCGCACGACACCTTGTGATGATATTGGTGAATTCTAGTACTAGTTCAAAACTATGATATTTCATAATAAGACAGAGAGTACCCTGTCCATTTTACCCCACCTGTCCACTTTACCCCCACCACCCCTAATGTAATAAATCTGAAGAAGCATTTTTTGCTACTTGCGGTGGGTTGTAGTTTTTGCAATCGTTTGTGATGGTGTCGAGAATCATCAACCTCTGACCAGTGCTCAAAGTTCCGCTCTGAATCGAGCCAACGTGTACCGGTCTGGTGGGCTATTTAGAATTGAACTTTTCAGCTAAACCGTCCCTTTGTTCTCCATTGTATGGTACAAAGGTACAGTGGGTACAGTGTACACTGACTGGCAAAATCCCTGAACCAGAACATGCGCATCTTTTTCTATAGGTACGCATGCCAGCCGGGCCCAGACCCAGTGCCCAGAGTGGAATGGTGGCGTGGTGGTGTTGGGTTGGGAAAATGGTCAACTTTGGAGCGTGCTAGAGTGCAGAACAAAGAGTTGTTCTGGGAGAAACAACGTTTCCTAACTGTGCAAATTTTACCATGACTCATTCGAGTCGTTGGGAGTGCATATTTAGTGCTGTAGACGCGGGATTAATTAGTGAAATGAGAATTATTGCGACACAGACTGATTACTATTCTACAATTGTTGGAATTGCGGGGGATTAGTAGTGAATGCAAGTTCGGAAAGGATCACTTTTTTAAAATAAACATTGAAATTCTCAGTCAAATTTACTATAAATATCTATACGAGTCTTTACGATAAGTGTACCGGAGAATATTACCAAATAAATCTTGGTTAATAGCTTCAACTAGTGTAGATGATAATAACGGTTCAAAAGATGAATGTGAACTGATGCAGTAGAAATACTTGTGCTTATTTCGGGGAATCCCTGTACAAACTACGATGTTCCACCGTTAGGGCAAAACTTCATTTTCAGAGTGCCAGCAGTGCAAAAAGTTGGATCGACGCGACGACGATCACGATCGTGTCAAAGCGGCCCCAAACGGACAGTGCTAATAAACTACTAAATAAAATTTGCTTTGAAGCGATCAGCACTTTTAATTAATCAATTTCGCTTTCCGTATTCGCCAGAAAATGGCTGACGTGTTACGAGAGCGTCGCATTTCACAGTGCACTGCATTCAGAAGCGGAGGAATACTTTTGCCAAGAAGATCGCGCCAGTTAGCTAGAGTACACTGCATATGTTAGTTTACAGAGAGTGTGAGGAATTCGAAAACCGGAGTGTAATAAATGGTCTGTTTTGCTACACTTGCACGCTTTCTGTTCTGGCGATTAGCGGCTTAATAATTATAAATAGACGCTTTACGAATATAAGGAAGACAACAATATTAAACCGAGAGACGTTACAACCATCCCAACCCACAGTTCGTAGTAAAATTCAGAGAAGCAAATGGTACAGCAAAAAAAAATCAAAACAAACTCATGAAATTGCTCAGATCATGTGAGTGAAAAAAGATAAAACAAAAACTGTTTATAGTAAAACCTATTTTTACGCGAGAATATAAATCCGCATAGCGCATTGAAGATTGGCGTACTTAGACACACGAGTGATCTGAACGTAGTACGTTTCGCTCGTTCGTCCGGCGGCGGATGATCGTCAGACGGTTCAGTTCTTGCAGACGTAAAAAGAATGATTTTATTTTGGGTTCAAAAACGCAAGCGTTCCGCTTCAAATTTATCGTTTATGCACGCTGCTGCCAGGCCGAGTACCGCCGAGAGAAAGTAAACGACAACGTCCCTGTCCCTTCTTACAGTTCATGGCACGGTACCAAGCGAGTTGTCGTCGTGTTTTGCGCAGGATTATTTTAATGGTGCCATATTAGATTTGTGCTCGAATGATTTATGGAAGGCCAAAAATAGAAGTCTATACCGTTTTCTTGTGCACTAAAGACTTATAAGGATAGATTTAGCTGGGATCGTGTCGTTGCGAATTGTTCTGAGAAATATCTAAGTACACCAATTAAACCTATTCAAATACTGGATCACCAATGTACAAATTTATAAAATTTTGATGAAAGGATCATACCATGCTTTGGTAATAATGACAAATGACGAAGCAATTCAGCATTGAAAATTCAATTGTAGGTATCACAAGTAAACAATGAATAATCGATGATTATTATTTATTGATACACACCACGCTCCACTGGACATAACGCAGTAGAAGCTCTCAGTTAATAACTGTGGAAGCTTAAAAGTAGGCTTTATCCTACTGGGGCATTACGCCAAAGGGAAAAACAGAGTGTTGACTCTCTATAAACTCGGCTTAAGTCCCCTGAAATCTCTAGAACCGCCATGCAACCATTCAGAAGACCCACGTGAACCTCCGATAAAGTCGAGCAACTTTCCTGCAGCTCTCATGAAAGTCCCTGATGCCCTGAAATCCTCTTAAACTCCCTGAAATGTCTTGGAATGCCTTAAATCCCTTCTGAAGTCCTTACGCGTTCAAGTTCTGTTCAAACTTCCGACGAAGCTCAATTCGCGGAAATACAATAATAACAACAGTCATTCTAAACCTGTTCCATTCTGGACATCAACTACACATTTCCCATAACATCATCATCGCAGTATCGAGTTCATAATTGCTCCCCGATCACGGGTCATACGGTTGATTCATGATACGTTCGTTACTGGCGCACATTAATCAACGGAAAATGTGCGCTCATCCATCTAAATCCAAAGTGTGTGACAACAGCTAGGCTCTAGCCCTGCCATCCAACCAGCCAGCCAGTTAGTCAGCCCAACAGCAGCAACAGTATGGTCAATGTGTAGGCGGACACGCTTTATGAGTCGTCGTCGTCGTCGTTGTCGTAGTCGGTCCCCAATGCAATGCTTAGCTCATTTGCAATGTCACCCTTTCCAACCCAACAAACGGCAACCTGCGGCCCACGCGTAGGTACTTAATCGCGGACACGGCGGGCCACGATTACTATATTCAATGAAGCAGTTGTAGCGTAACCCATATATAATTCTGACTCTCGGCTGGCTGGTTGGCCGGCTGGCGCAACAGACTGCCTGACGGAGAACGGGGAAATGTGACTATAGTGGCACTGCTGACTGCCGCACCACGCTCATCCGCCGATGCGATGATGGAAGAAGCTAGCTCTATGATGATGGTAGTAAAATCAAACAATGACAATTTGGAAGCCCTACATGCTTTTGCGCTGTTCGCTTTATGCGGCTTTACGAGAACCGTCAAAGCTGCTCAATCAAAGTATTACCTCTGCGGAGTGCTGTTTTACGTACTAATTTCCGCAGAATAGATTCCCTATTGAAGGTACCGTTTATTGTTGCTCATGGTAGGCTTCTACTAAGCTTGTCTTGTTAGCTATGTAGTAAATACGTGGGATTGATCGACCACACCCTTTTCACGTGATATTTATTTCATACTCTGAAGAATGAGGCTCTAGCATTGGCTCCCCGATGCGAAGACATTTTCCGGTAATCAATAGGAACTGTGCCATAGATGATGATAAAAATATCATTAACATAATAAAAGCAATGTCAGTGCACCAGGATTCAGGATTTTTCAAGTATTCCTCTCTGTACTGCTCGCACCGGAATCTCCTTCAGTGTTTCTATCTGAGTTGTCCGCTGGAGTTCCTATTCAGATTCCATTAGAAATTCCTCCAGGAGGTCCTCCAAAATGTCTTTTAGATGCTCTACTGGAATTCTTTCACGGAATTTGCAACGAGATTTTTTTCAGCGGTTCCCCCCCCCCCCCTTTCGTCAGGAGTTCCTTTATAAATTCCTTCAGCGAATCGTCAGGAATTTATTCAGTGGTTCTTCCAAGTATTCCTTAATCTTTATATTCATGGAGCTCGGTAGTCTTGAAGCAAAGGGCCGAGGGGCTTACTGGTAACATCCTCTCCCGCATGTCGTACTTGGTTACAGAAGTGCGTCATCCTCTGTGGAGCCACCATCCTCCTGTTCTACATCCAATATCGTTAGTTTAGCGACAGCTCTTCTGAGGATCCCACTTTTTTTATTCTTAATCACTTAACCTAATTTACATGGGAACTTTACAGCTCTATTGTCCACTGGAGGAACTTCTGCAGGAATTCCTACAGGAACTCCTGGAAGGATTCCTACAGGAACTCCTGGAAGGATTCCTGGAGGAACTCCCTGAGGAATTCTCGGTGGTACTCCCAGAGGAACTCACTGGGAGAATTCCTGAAGAAATTTTTTAAGGAACTCCCGGAAGAATTTTCGGAGGAACTCCTGGCGGAAATTTTTGAGGAATTTCCTGGGAAAATTCCTGGAGGAATTCCTGGAGAATTTCTCGAAGAAAGTCTCGTAAAAACTCCTGCAGGATCTTTTGAAGGAAGTCGCGGAGGAACATCAGGGGGGAACTTCCTGGAGAAATTCTTGGAGAAACTCACCGAGGAATTCTCGGAGGATTTCACGGAGGCATTCACGGAGCAATTCTTTGAGAAATCCCCGGAGGAATCCACGGAGAAGCTCTTGAAGGAATTTTTGGCGGAATATTTGGGGATATTCTTTAGGTGATACCTGTTTGAATTTTCGGAAGAAACTTTTGGAGGAGCCTCCGGACTTTTCGGAAGTAGCTTGTGCAAGAGCGTTCGGAAGCATTTTACGCGAAATCACCCGAAACGAGTTTCTGGGAAATTCTCTGTAATTAATTTCTGGAGGAACCCACACAACATCCAGGAAGCATGTCTAAAAGGAATTCTTGGAGGAATCCCCGGTAGCAAATCCCCGTAAGAAACTCCAGGAGGAATCCCTAAACGAAATTACTGTGATACTTTCGGAGGAAACTCCTAGAAGAATCCTCGGAATGAGTTTTTGGAAAACTCGCTGGATTGAATTTCGGAGGGAATTCTTTGGAGAGGTTACGGAATTCCTTGAGGAATCTCCGGAAGGCATTCCTGGATGCATTCTCAGAATGAATTCCTAATAGTGACAGTTTCTGGTTCAAAGCATAAATACACGGATAGCAATCAATAGTTCCGCTCGTTATAGTTAAGAACGTTGCGAGCTTTCTGGATAACCAGCCGTTGATTTGAAGTTCTCGTATCAATTTCCTTGTCGTTTTTCTGGCGGTATGATCCTATCGTAATGTAATCGGTTCGTTCTCACGTGATTCCTTGTTTCAATTTCTTAGATGCCTGCAGACGAAAAATCAGTTTTTGACCACCAAGACACGAGATAAAACGAAGGATAAACATAAAAAGAAAGAAGATCTGGCGCTATGGCCAAAGCGTCCTCGAAGCCGACTCCTTCAGACTATATTTCAGAGGTCATTGGTTCGTTTTACGGTTTCTAAGATGATGCTTCTGCAGAATCACGGTATCATGGTCAAAACGTCCTCGAAACAGGTTCTTCCAGGGCACATCCCGGTGGCCGTTGATCCTTTTTAAAATGGTGGATATGAAAAATCATCAAGATAGAGCCGGTATTGGTGCCCTGACCAAGGCGGCCCTGACTGAATGTCCAGGTTCCCGCTGGGGCAATTCCGACACCCGCGACAGGACCAGCTCGGGTTGGACGGTTCTACATGTCCACTACCAAACAAGCTAACAAACACTCATAATCAGCTGGACATTCATGCCGAATACATACACCAATATTCTATCTAGTACAGCAATCATATTTGAAAGCGTATGCCGTGTACTGTGTACTGTAATCCCCGCAACTGATGGATGGTTAAAAACGGATCCCAATCTTGATCCCAATAAATACTCTAGAGTAGTTTTACGAATAAATTGCAAAAAATCTTACGCTCACAAAGCCATGTTGTTGGTAAAAATTCAAAATTTCACATCAGCTGTCTGATTGCTGTGCGATGACAGGTGACCGAGCGTTTTCATCGAGTCGTCATAATGTATCGAGCACTCGTCGTGTCAGACTATTTACACGACATCTATCGACAAACTCGTTTTATATAATTCTACTACTATCGAGTCACGTGAAATTACGGTCGACTTGAGTTATAAAATAGCCCCCAGTATCTTGGAAAAAGAAGCAGTAAATTGCAATAATATTCAAAAACCGAAAAGTATTCCATTTTTTTCAATTCCTTTCTTATCTGTCTTATTTTAAAGCCAAATTTGACCAAGGAGCAAAAAAGGCTTATGCCACTGATCTAAAAACTTGCAATACTATAGTACAGAAAGTTCAGATGATTAGAAATGCGTTGGATCATTTCATGTAATCCAGATCACCATGACAAACTTTTCCGCATCAAGAAATAAACAAATACCCTGCCTCTGATATTTTGTAAGCATAGACAATTTATATGTATTGCAAAACTTTGAGTAAACATTTAATATTACTACACCCTCTCCCCCTCTCTTAAAATTCCCAAAATATTAAAGGGGCGATAAAAACATGGCGGTCCATGACTCCGTTTTCAATAGAAAAAATGTTTTCAATCAACAATTTTTCAATAGATAAAAATATAATTTAAAAAAAAATTCGATAGTTTTTTTTTCTTATTTATTTTTGTCCCACTTACTTCGTACATGATGAGAGGTCTCGGACATAGAAGAAAAATACTATTTGCCTAATACAAAACATTTTTTGAATATTTTTCCAAAACTTGGAAAAACAAACTTGGGGTCTAAAACCATGCAATATAAGTATATTTGGTATGGGGGAGCTTCCGGAATTTAAAAGTCATGAATAGAAAACCTAAGAAACGAACCAAAGTTCAAGATGGTGGAAAAATATATTCGGACGCCTATAACACGGTGCAGGGTATTTTGCACCCACCGCAGTTTCTCGTATTTCATATTCAATCTTTAGTTTGGATTAGCTTGAGTTCTAGGAGTTGTTCGGAGTCCAAAAATGATGAATAGAACATCTAAGATGGTAGACTTAAGCTCAAAATGGCAGATCAAAATTAGGATTGCAGCAGTTTCATGGAGTTTGTGTTCCTCGTAACTGCAGCGGAAGAAGGAGACGCATGGTATTTATAAAGTTAATGCCATGAAGCTAGAACGATTGCTGTAATTTCGAGCATTCTGAAGTAATTGCTAGCACCAAAACAAAGCAAACATCGTGTTTTGCCTCTGTGGGCGTTTTGAGACACGCTCCCACATATGCATCAATGATGACCTTAAGGTCACTTTCAAACACATGATCCCATTTCGAAATCGAGTTCACAAATGACAAACTATCAAGCAATTGCTAAATTGAACTTGAATTAAACTATCCAAGCTCACACACAATGAGCACCATATGTAGTCGATGGAACAAACCAGCTTTCCAACCAACGCATAAACCACACGAATTGCATAGTTAGGAAATGATAGCGTTGCAATAAGTCCCTGTCGTCGTCTTCGTCAACTCTCAGAAGTCGGATAATTTTATCATTCCCCAGAATATGTGTAAAGAGGCGCAAAGTAAAGCAAAAAAAAGAGAGATTCCACTATACCGATGGAACATAAAATGATATATAAATCCAAAGTGGAACCTTACGCTTGACTTGTAACTCTCGTCTCGTATTACACTGATAAAGCAACAGGTTTTTGCTGGCTGCTGAAATGCCAGGCACATTCAAGAGCACAAGAGAGAGAGAGACTGGTGGTGTGGGCAAAAGCATGTTTCACCCGGTATCAAGTTCAATGGTGTTGGTGCTGCTAAGAAAACGAGGGAAAAGTCGAAGACGGAGGAGGGCATGGTCCCCAACATGGGAAGCAGGACGAGACAACAGAAATACGGTACATAGGAGAGCCCAAAGAGAAGACAAACGTGTGTATGTACATACGACAAAAAAACTAAACGATTGAAGGTCAGGAATGGCATGGTCGCCTAGCTGCAGGGCAAGTGCTTTGGCACAACTCGATGAGTATGTTGGTCGGGATCCAGTTCGGGAAGGGCCGACTGGAGCTGGTTGTTATAAGGTAGGGTGGCGGTACCTGGTTGTTGGAAGTTGATAATGGCAGCAGCCTGAATTCCATCACAGGCTACGAGCTGGGGCTTTTACTCGGGATGGCTGCTTGTTGGATGCACGTTGCTAAACAACGCAAGCTTATTAGCAGAAAACACTCGATATCAACCAACGCAGTGTCGTTGTCGTCGTGGTCGGTCTCGGTGTCGTGGGCGTGTGGACAAACAGCGCTGTTGCTGTTGCTTTATGCTCTTGATGTTGCAATAGTACAAGCCATCAGGAAATCCAATGAGGAAGCAAACGGGAAAGCATCTGGGCGCCGCGCCCCCAAAATTTGGGCTCTCGGTTTGAAGTTAGTGTATTTGATGCGAAGACGTTTTTATTGGAATTCACCTCGATGATTGAGAACTAATTAAGCTCGAGTCAATGGTAAAAGTAATTATGTATAACCCAAATATGACATTTTTCTTTCCAATTGCGAAGCAACGCAACGGTTCCTCAGATTCTCTTATTGTATGGGTGATTTATTTTTTTTTTTTTTGCTATAATTCAGTCAATGTGAACCAATTACATCCATTGACCTTCCCGCATGTAAGACCCTATCAGCTAGCATACAGTCCGTACGCGAACTCAGATTCAACCAAATAGATCGATGCGACACCACGACAGCAATGCTACTAGGATGTTCTCTCCTTAATCACTTATTCGCTATAAGGGACGAGTTCGACCGCAGGGCACTGGTATGACCTACGAAAATGACTTCAAACTGTTGGAACACCTTCTGCTTTGCGTCTGAGCTAGATGGACTCGAGGAGCGCCACGTACCACCTCCTCTATACTGCCGTTATACGCCCGATTGTCCCATGCTAGATGGGAATCCCACATAAGATGGAACAGTTATGCGTAGAACGGCAGTACAGCTTCGAGATCATTCGGGTGAAAGCTGATGAAACGGCGTTACATACAAGCTCGTCTTTACAATTTTTTTTTGAACGAAAGGCGCAGGAAAGGTAAGATTGATCTACATAGGTTTTAGCCATGTCGAAAGACAAACAGCAAAAGAAAAAAAACGCAGGGGTGCATTGACAAAAGTCGCCTAACTGGCCGCTGTTGAACACGTTCCTTACATGCAGGGTCACTACTACCCAGTACGAATCCTTCTCCTCTTACGCTGGAGCGCTATCTCGGCTGTGTTTGTAAGCGACAGGATAGCATCTATGGTCGACCTCCCCTCTGGAACTGGCCGCTGTTGAACACGTTCCTTACATGCAGGGTCACTACTACCCAGTACGAATCCCTCTCCTCTTACGCTGGAGCGCTATCTCGGCTGTGTTTGTAAGCGACAGGATAGCATCTATGGTCGACCTCCCCTCTGGAAGCAGGACTGGTCACTCAAGAGACCTTCTACACCCATGGTGTGCCTCAACAACCTGTTGCGGATGATCTTCTCGGGCACGTTCTCCGACATGTCGATTTTGAAAATCGGTATAGACCGATTTATATAGATGGCGATGGGTCTTGGGGTGGTTTCTAGGCCCTGACGCTACCAAAGCTCTGAGGAAACTTCCTCGTCCAGGCATTTCTGCATAGCAAATCCGAACATCCCAGAAGCCTTTGTAATAACTACTTTTAAGGCCAGGTTCGGTACTCAATGCGGATCTGGGGCCTAACCTACGCTAATGGATTTTGCAATCCCCGCAAGTTCCTCACCGGTGACCCTCTCCTCCTCCTCCCCAGCAGTCCTACAAAAGGAGCCAAGGACTAGGATCATGACGTGGAATGAGCCCCTCGATGATCCCCTCCAACACATCTGGAGACTGCTTTGTAGGAGCGATTACACCTCGCAGTTTTTTTGCTCGTGGCTATTGTAGCACCGCTTTGGCCCCGGTCCTTCATAATCCTTAATCCGGGCCTGGCTACTCCTATGAAATCGGTAGGATGTCATAACATCCAATCTCTCTCTCGACGCTTAGGCACTATATACGCAATGTACTAACAACAATCTTCATCGAAAGCCTATCGCAGCGCCGGTCTGCTACTGGCAGTCACACGCTACCCCCACCACACCGATCACCCCGGTAAGGTTCTCATTTGTTGGGCACGGCAGGCTATCAACTCACCGACCAGAATCGTTTTTCCATCGCTCTTTACTACAGAGCAGCACAAGACATTCCGTCTCTAGAGCTTTCCTCGGTCCGAGGCGAAGCAAGATAAGAGCCCACGCAGTGTTACCGAATGGCTGTTTTTCTCAATTTGAGCTGAGAGACCTATTTATAACCATCACCCCTAGACACGAGCAGCCAGCCAAGCAAGCCATCATCAGGACGTTGCGTTGGTTGGTTGGTTGGTACACCCCCCTGTAGCATGTAGGTACGGTGAAATGCCGGCACTGCTGCTGTGCTGGCTGGTGGCCAGCCAGGTGGCTCCATGCTTCGAGGCAATCGAAAGGATATACCGGTTCGCGGGAAATGAGAGGCCAATGTGGGTGTTGTTCGTGTACACTACACGTCACAAGTGTATGGGCTGAAAAAGACTGGTAAGGATGGCAGCCTCTAAAGTGTTAAATCTCGCAAAATATAATTTTAACCTTCTTCGTGCATTAGCTTGCGCTCACCTCGCTGATCTAGTGCACGTTTAGGGGTCATAATGACCCCAATGCACGACGAGGGTTAAGCAATGTTGATGCATATTGTCTTCTAAGTAACTTTGCAGAAATGGTAATAAGTATCTTTGAGCGTCTATTCATACTTATGACGGATAGAGTAGACACTAGACATGCATAACATAATCAACGACGAATATAAATCTTATCCGGTGTTTGTTTGGAACAAAATGATTCAATATACTTTCAGTGGAAAACTATGAATTAAAAAAATATTTTACATTAAATAAATTGCTTTATGAGCATAAGTTTGATTGACCTCCGGTAGATGCTACTCTAGTACCGCCAGAGCAGCTACACTCAAAGAAGGAACCAATGAGAAAGCTGTTTGGGATTAACATGCATCTTCACTGGCGAAAATGACGCTTGCTACGTCAGGTTGCCGCTCAATGTGGGGAATGGGAAGGAAATGTTAATTGCAATCGCTTACCCACGGTTGTTCCTGCCGTGGCCAGAGATGGAACCCAGTACCTTCTACATACGAATCAGAAACGGTATCCACTTGACCACTGATTCCGTCTCAAATGCAAACATCAAAAATTGTCTAGAGATTCTAAACTTATACGAAAGGAAAATCAATCAATCTGAAACTCTTATTAATATTATGAAGGTCTATTGTTGTTGTATTTGATTCAAAATCGCTTTGCTATCATGTGCAACACAGTTGGAGCTAACAATCATTGCGTGATTGAAAAAGACCACAAAAGTGCCAAAATAACGAGATCTTATTATTGTTGTTGCATTTCCATTATATTCAATAAGCACACGTGTATTGCTGGAATCGTTGTCCCCATTGGCTCGGTCTATAAGACTATTTTCAATTTTCCAAACAAACGAAAACACATTCGCAAATGGCTTTTCGATTAACTTGGCGCTGAACAAATGAAAAACATACACGTGGTGGCCGAATCGTGGTATACACAGCGACAGCCAGAACGTTTACATTCCGTTCACATAAAACTGTGCAGTGTGCATAAGCTACGGGAAACTGCCTCTCAACATGAAACGGCCTCAGCTCAGTTTGTACCTCTGCTTTTCAGTTCGCATCTTTATCGCACAGTTTTCCACCAGTTAACAGCTCGTTTTCTCATCATCATCGTTCTCCACTAGATCGAACGCATTGTGTACCTACCTAATCGCAAACAAGGGAAGCACTTCCATTCATCCAGATGATTGATCTCGATTAATCACCGTTGATTGTTTTGGGATGTTTGTTAGGTACTTGAGGAATGTGCTAGCATTTCCTTCAAACTAGTTTTTTCGGTTTCTGTGGAATGGTGTTTAGTTCACTTTTGGATTCTCTGATTTTCGAATATAGGGTGGGCATGATATTCTTGCACCACGTGATAAGATACGTACAAAACGGGTGAATAAAATGTAATGAACTGCACTACATGTAGATCTAATTAGTCTCTTGCTTACTGCTTTTACAACATGTTTGTAATAGGAACTGTCAAAACAAATATTTTCCCGTAATGCTGAAAATTCTTACCGAAAGTTTGTGATTCCGTGAAGACGTTGAAAATCTCATCGTATGATTTTTGGAAATGCAAGTTAAATCAAGAAGAAATTTGGATAACGGTGCTAGAGAAGTGATAGAAGGGGATCTAAATCAAGTAGATATTATCGGCAAGCCGACGATTCCGATACGATGCAGCAGATTCCACTTAAACACGAATGAATTTGGAAGTTTAAAACCATCTATGAACTTTTATATAAATACCTCTAGGAATGCCTCTGAGAATACCTTCTGTATATTTCCGCGCCATTTTTCATGTTATTCCTTTTTTCTCGGACCAGCGTTTTTCCAAGATAGGAACATTTCTTTCCAGAATTCTTCCTTGAGAACCTTCCGGGATTCCTGAATTCCGACTGATTTCTCGGGGAATTTTTCACGGGAATCCTACAGAATATCTTTAAAAGTTTACTCCTAGAGTCCTTCGTGGGACTTTGCCCGCCCAACAGTTTATCCCGAGATCTTCACAAGAGTTTCTCTAGCAGATACAGTATCGGACAATAAAAATGCACCAAAGCCGTTTTCCCATACAAACTAGTCAACTTTAGATTACCGTATCTCAGTTACTTCTCAACCGATTTTTTTAAATTTTTCTGTGACGAACTACAAAACATTTCAATTTTCAAAAACTTTTGAAAAAGTTCAGCGATAACTATTATTACAAAAGTTACAGATAGGTTGAATTTTGACAATAAAAATGCACCAAGATAAATGTTATAGCAAAAAAAAAGAAACTCCCAATGGAGCATCCGGAACAATTTCCGATTGAATTCCTGATGAAATCTTTGGCGGAATTCTCAAAGGAACTCTTGGAAAAAAATCCTGATAGAACTCTTAAAGGAACTCCCGAGGGAGCATCTGGAGGAATTTCTGATGGAATTTTAGGAGGCACTTTTTACGAAATACCTGGAGGAATTCCCGATGGAACAGCTTATGGAATTCTCCAAGGAACTCCTTTAGAAAACCCCAATCTTGAAGGAATGCTTGGAGGAACTCTCGTTGGAACTGCCAGAGGAACTTCCAATGGAATTCCTGGAAAAAATTCACTGGAGCAATTATCAAAAATTAACCCTCTTTCAGGAACACCCGGACATTACCCCCATAAGAATATTTTTTTTTCGGGAAAAGCTCCTAAAGAAACTCTTGAAGGAATACTGAAAGGAACTCCTGTGAAATTCTTGCTAGAGAAATGCCGAAATAAGTCGTGCACAAATTACGTCACGCTTTAAGGGGGGAGTGGGGGGGGGGGGGTTGGCAAAACATGACGAGCCATACAAAATGTTTTAGGGTCTCATACAAAAAGTGTGACATAGGGGGGAGGGGGGGTTGAAAAAGGTCGATTTTAGCGTGACATAATTTGTGTATCACCCCAAAGCTTTTTTCTGCATCTCAGCAGCAATCCCTGCTAGCAATTGTGCTGAAAGAGTTCCTGCTGATAAGAAAGTCCTGGTGGAATATCTAGGTAAAGTTTTGAATATGCTGTATCATGGTTAAAAAAAAGACTTCGGTCCACTGGCAGGAGCTTTGAAGTCCTTTTCAATTCAAGTTCACACAATATTCTAAAACGTGTCAGATGCAAATAAAATTTCACAAAATGTGCTGCATTGAAATTATTGTATGAAATTGTTAAGTTATTCTTCAAAAAAGAAAGGTAAACATTGCTCCCTCACACTAGTTTTGATGCTGTACGCTGCGTTTCAGTGCGTCAACTATGCAAATTTTTAAAGTTTAGAACGACTTCAGCATTTTTAGTACAATGACGTACATCATATTATTCTTTCGGAAAATTTTCTAGAAGTTCAAGTGGGTCACGGAGTAATTCCCAAAAAAAAAAAATCCTGATGAAATTCCTCGATGAAGTGTTTAAACAACTCACAAAAAACCCTGGAGGAGCTATCGATACAACGCGTGGTGCAATTTCCTGAAGAAATTCTTGGAGAAATTCAAAAGGAACTCGTTTAGAAATTCCCGATAGTGCTCCTGGAGCATTTTCTGGGGAAGTTCTCAATATAATTCTTGGATAATTTTTTGAAGAAACTCCTGGTGGTATTCCTAATGTAAGTCCTAAAGGAATTTACGATTGAACTCCTTCAATAATTTCCGATAAAACTTCTGAAACATTTCACAAAAAATCTCCTATAGAAATGCACAATGGGGCTCATGGTGAAATTCTCAATTAGGATAATGGAAGAATTGCAGTTGAAATACTTTGAGCAATATTTGTTGGAAATCCTGGAGATATTTCTAACGATATTCCTGGATGAATTTCCAATAAAATACATGGAGGAACTGTCACTTGGACTAATGGAGAGATTCCTAACAGACTGAACTGAAGGTATTCAAAGTTTATTTCTTTGAGAGAACCATATTTAAGTTCCTGCAAGAATTGCTTACCTGCAGGACGTCCCACTAAATCTCCTGATTGATTTCAAAAACATTCTTGGAGAAATTATCGAGAGAAAATAAATGAAATTCTTTGAATAAATAGCCAATAGAAGTTCTAGTAGCGTCCCTGAAGATATTTCCAATGGAACTTCAGGAGGAATTCCCAATGCAGCTCCTGGAGAGACTATCGAAAAATATCCTAGAAATATTTTTAGAAAAACTCTTGGAGGAATGCACGAATGAACTCCTGTTGAAATTCTCTATGTTCTCCTAGTTCTCCTAGAGAACTTTTTCAAATGAACTCCTGGTGAAATTACCAAAAGAATACTTGGAGGAATCCCCGAAGGAACACCAGGAGGATTTTGAAGATACTTCTAGAAATTGTTCTCCTCAACAAATTCTTTAGGAAACTATTGCTGATATTTTCGAAAGAACTCATGCAGATATTCTCGAAGAAACTTCTGCAATAGTTCCCGAAATAACTTCTGAAGAAATTCCATGTGGAACTACAAAATAAATTGCCGAAAAAATGTTGAAAAAAAAAATCATGATAGAAATCTTAAAGGAATTGCCGATACCAACAGAATCTCCTATAGAAATCCTGGGATAATTTACGAAGGAACTCCAGGATAAATTCCCGAAGAAACTTCCAGAAAAAACTTTCGGTGGAACCTCTGGAGAAAATATCAATGAAACCTCAGGAGAAATTTCCAAAGCAACTTTGACAGGAATGCCTTACCTTACCTTACCGGTCAGGCTAAGGCCGGGGTGGCCTCTGCTGTACATAGTAGCCGCCTCCATTCCACTCGGTCCATGGCTGTTTGTCTCCAGTTCCGCACTCTGCGTAGGGTCCGCAGATCGTCCTCCACTTGGTCGACCCACCTAGCTCGCTGCGCTCCACGTCTTCTTGTACCGGTCGGATGACTCTCGAGAACCATTTTAGTCGGGTTGCTATCCGACATCCTGATGACGTGACCCGCCCACCGTAGCCTCCCGATTTTCGCGGTATGGACGATGGTTGGTTCTCTCAGCAGCTGATGCAGCTCGTGGTTCATTCGACTTCTCCAAGTCCCGTCTTCCATCTGCACTCCGCCGTAGATGGTGCGCAACACCTTCCGTTCGAAAACTCCAAGGGCGCGTTGGTCCTCTGCACGTAGGGTCCATGTTTCGTGCCCATAGAGGACGACCGGTCTAATCAGCGTTTTGTAGATGGTTAACTTCGTGTTACGGCGAACTTTATTCGATCGTGGAGTTCTGCGGAGTCCAAAGTATGAACGATTTCCTGCCACAATGCGCCTCTGAATTTCTCTGCTGGTGTCGTTGTCGGCGGTCACCAGTGAGCCCAAGTACACGAATTCTTCAACCGTCTCGATTTCATCACCTTACAGACGAAGAACGATTTTTTCTGTAAGTTTTGTGTTCACCTTTGTAGTTTTCCCTGTTCAATTTAATATGATTTCATCACCGTCGATATGAATTCGGGGTGGCGGGCGCGGTGATTCCTCCCTGGAGCCCTTTGCCATCATGTACTTTGTTTTCGACACATTAATGACTAATCCGATTCGCCTGGCTTCACTCTTTAGTCGGATGTACGTTTCCGCCATCGTCTCAAATTTACGAGCAATAATATCAATATCATCGGCGAA
The DNA here is from genome assembly GCF_035046485.1 of Aedes albopictus. Classification (NCBI taxonomy): domain Eukaryota; kingdom Metazoa; phylum Arthropoda; class Insecta; order Diptera; family Culicidae; genus Aedes; species Aedes albopictus. Next base: position 162,865,536 of record NC_085136.1, read on the forward strand.
ACCAACGAGCTGAACGGACTTCGTGAAAATCGTCCCACTCGTGTTTATCCCCGCTCTTCTTATTACACCCTCCAAAGCAATGTTGAACAGCAAGCACGAAAGACCATCACCTTGCCGTAACCCTCTGCGAGATTCGAAGGGACTCGAGAGTGTCCCTGATACTCGAACTACGCACATCACTCGATCCATCGTCGCCTTGATCAACCGTATCAGTTTATCCGGGAATCCGTATTCGTTTATAATCTGCCATAGCTGTTCTCGATCGATTGTATCATACGCCGATTTGAAATCGATGAACAAGTGATGTGTGAGGCACGTTGTATTCGCGGCATTTCTGCAACACCTGACGGATGGCGAACATCTGGTCCGTTGTAGCGCGTTCACCCATAAATCCAGCTTGATATTGCCCCACGAACTCTCTTGCAATCGGTGATAGTCGGCGGCATAAAATTTGTGAGAGTATCTTGTAGGCAGCGCTCAGTAGTGTGATCGCGCGGTAGTTCCCGCAATCCAACTTGTCGCCCTTTTTGTAGATGGGACACACGATACCTTCCATCCATTCCTCCGGTAATACTTCCTCCTCCCAAATCTTGGTAATGACCCAGTGTAGTGCTCTCACCAGTGCTTCTCCACCGTATTTTAGAAGCTCGCTTGGTAGTTGATCTGCTCCAGTGGCTTTGTTGTTTTTCAACCGGCCAACCTCCTCCTCAATCTCTTGAAGGTCAGGGGCCGGAAGTCTTTCGTCCTGTGCACATACTCCTAGATCTGTTACCACGCCACCTTCGGTACTTGCAACGTCGCCATTGAGGTGCTCATCGTAATGCTGCCGCCACCTCTCGACCACCTCACGCTCGCTCGTGAGAATATTCCCGTGATTATCTCGGCACATGTCGGCTTGTGGCACAAAGCCTCTGCGCGAGCGGTTCAGCTTCTCGTAGAACTTTCGTGTGTCCTTAGCGCGGTACAGCTCTTCCATCGCTTCGCGATCTCGTTCTTCTTGCTGGCGCTTCTTCATCCGGAAGACTGAGTTCTGCCTGTTCCGCGCCTGTTTGTAACGTGCCTCATTCGCTCTCGTACGGTGTTGCAGCATTCTCGCCCATGCTGCATTCTTCTCGTTTTTCAACTGTTCACATTCGCCGTCGTACCAGTCGTTTCTGTGATTCGGAGTCGCGAAGCCTAGTGCTGTAGCCGAGGTTCTACCTATGGCGGATCGGATGTCCCTCCAGCCATCTTCAAGTGTAGCTGCGCCAAGCTGCTCTTCCGTTGGTAGGGCCACTGCTAACTGCTGCGCGTAGTCTTGAGCCACTTCTACGTTACGAAGTTGCTCGATGTTGAGCCGCGGCGTTCGACTTCGACGCGTGGTGATAACTGTCGAAAGTTTTGAGCGCATGCATACAGCGACTAAGTAGTGATCCGAATCTATATTCGCACTGCGGTATGTGCGGACGTTGGTTATATCTGAGAAGAATTTACCGTCGATTAGAACGTGGTCGATTTGGTTTTCTGTTTGATGGTCGGGTGATCTCCAGGTGGCTTTGTGGATATCTTTGCGGGGGAAGAAGGTGCTTCGCACTACCATACCACGGGAGGCTGCAAAGTTTACGCATCGCTGGCCGTTATCATTCGATACGGCGTGCAGGCTGTTTCGCCCAATTACCGGTCTGTTTATTTCCTCCCTTCCTACCTGCGCGTTCATGTCGCCGACAACGATTTTCACGTCACGCGGCGAGCAACCATCGTATGTTTGCTCTAACTGCGCGTAGAACGCTTCTTTCTCGTCATCGGGTCTCCCTTCGTGTGGGCAGTGGACGTTGATGATGCTGTAGTTGAAGAAACGGCCCTTAACTCTCAACATGCACATCCTTGCGTTGATCGGCTGCCACCCGATCACACGTTGTCGCATCTTGCCCAACACTATAAATCCTGTTCTCAGTTCATTGGTGGTGCCACAGCTTTGGTAGAAGGTAGCCGCTCGATGCCCGCTTTTCCACACTTTCTGTCCAGTCCAACAAAGTTCCTGCAACGCCACGATGTCGAAGTTGCGGGGATGTAGTTCGTCGTAGATTATCCTGTCACATCCTGCGAAACCTAGTGACTTGCAATTCCATGTTCCAAGTTTCCAATCGTAGTCCTTATTTCGTCGCGTGGGTCTTTGCCGATTGTATCGAGTCGTATTTTCTCCTATGTTATTCGCAATGGGGATTTTTACGGGTGGCTTATTGGGCCTACGCCAACACTCCTGTCTCGCCGGAGGGCCATCTTGCCAGTTCTGTTTAACGTCCCAACCAACACTGGGACGACCACGCTGATGGGGCTACCACCTTGGATCTAGCTGGGCGCGGTGCAGCGTTTCTTACTCAGCCGCTGGATGCCAGAACAGACGCTGTTTGAGCCGCACCTCCTTGGTGAACAGACACTCGGATCGTACCTCCTCAATCTAGCTGAAGTCAGAAGGACAACAGTGCCCAGGCTGCACTACCAGCTAAGCACACAACTCTTAGCTGGCGGTCTTTGTCATCGCTTGACCCGTGGAAGCATGAGGTAGGAACTTGTGAGGACCAGAGCTACATTGGATGCTCTCCTTATCGACTCACCGTTTTGCAGCCCGTTTGACAGGAATGCCCCAGAGCCGCTAATCTCTCTTATCCTCCCGTTAAGCTTCTGATGCGTTTGACTGACAAGTGTTGGGTATGGAAACGCGTGGTTCTGTTGTTTCTTGAACTCGGGACGCTGGACAATGGATCATTGAAGCCAACTTTTCCGCTACTCACCGCATCAAAACAAAAGCGCCACCGTATATGGACGGTAACACAGTGACAGCAGTCGAGTTACGTCAAACACACAAGGCTACGGTGGCGCTATCTGTTCATTTCATAGCGGTCGTTTTAATTATTTTAGTGATCCATTGCCCCAGAGCTTTTGCGACTCCAACATAATGATCCAAGCCAATGTTCGAACCTCTACATCAAGGCACTCATAGAATTCATTCTTCAAGTTATCGGGATTATCGTTCGTTGGCGCATTGATGTTGATTGCGATATATAGTTGAAAAATTCTTATCGGCTTCCGCCGAAAAACTCGCTTTATCTTATTCCCGATCACTTTGAGGCCAACTCTACCTCTGCCTTATCGCCGCCACTGTAATAGATGTGGTACTTAAGTGTTGGCAATGGGAATCACCACTCGCAATCCTACGCGTTTTATAGTTTTGGTTTAGCCGGTTCCGGGTCATTTGGCCGGATGCCGTTTGGCTGAACGTCATTTGGCCGAATGTCATTTGGCCGAATGTTGTTTGACCGAAAACTAAATGATGAACTTAAGTGACTTAAGAAGGAAAATCTTTGATAAAATGTTGGTAGTTTCAACGCCAACTACCGTCAATGTACCAGTAGCTGCTCGTGTTCCAATAACCGGTAACCGGCATGAAGCTGATGTTTATTGGCATTAATATGTGCATTCCTCACCGAATAATCGTGATAAAAACATTAGGGGGATTCACGTAACAGCGTAAACTGATTAAACTGATTAAACGTCGCGATCACCAAGGCAATCTTTGATTATTTCATTCGCAAAATAGAGAAACATTTCAAATAAGCAGAAAATCATGGCTTACGCAGCAATTTAATCTGTTTAGCGAGTACCCCTAATGTATTTTTGCAGGTAAACTTCATTTCTACACTCGTGAGCGGCTATTGGAAAACGAGCGGCTACTGATACATTGAGGATAATCCCTGAATGGCAAAACTAGAAAGAATAACCAATGATTAAATGAAGGAAATATATCTGTTGATCATATTCGCAGTTAGAGTGTCAAAAACTTAGTACGCAACCTCGAAGTTGGGTGGAAGGAACTCACTTTTGAGTACTTTCGTTTCTCCGTGTACAATGTAAGAGAAAGGGAAAACAAATTATTAAACTTAAAGCTGTTAGTACACAGGGTCAAAAATTTGTCCAAAAAGAAACCAATGCTCAAATATCTTGTTTGACTCGATTGAATTTTCATTAGTGTCGAACTGATGTTGTTTCTTAAGTTCTTTCCTTGTCAAAGTTTTGACCCTGTGTACTTCAAGCCTAAGAACTTCTGCATGTTACGAAGAAACGGTTGCCATTAGCCGTAAATATTCATTCTCGCTACGATGACTGAGATGTGATATTTTGTGTCCAAAAACTGCTTCCATTAAATTTGATCCACTGTAATATCCCGAACAAACAACCCAGCGCCCTCTTTTGCTCCAATATCAATGAATTCTTTTTCAGTGGGCCTGACATGATTGACAATCTACACGAGAAGCGTCCAAGTTTATGTGTTCATGTAATAATTTTCCCAGATATAGCGACAATAATAATCAAAGCCCTCCGGGGGGAAGTCAGCTTCTATACTCCATTCAGCATGAAGACTTCAATTTTTTTTTCGTATGATAGGTGGGTACATAACCGCAACACGGATAGATGAATAAGACCGGCATTAAGTAAACAGCATTAACCTCTCCTCCGTCCTCACCGGCGCGTGGTGCGGTGGTGGTGGATCAAGCTTTTTCAGTGCTCAAGGACGAATTTTCTTTGACCCTACCCAATGCCACAGCCGGCCGGCCACCGTTGTCGCAGCAAAAAAAACCCCTATCGTTGCCATCGTCCTCGTGTAGCCTCGGCCCAGGTCTCGGAAAATCGTTGACTCCACTCTTCTTGCGGCGGACACAGTGTCGGTTCAAGGAAAGTGGAATATTTGGAATAAGCAGGAATTTGGCCGATTCTTAAAAATTTTACTGAGCACATTTTGGATGTATAATCAAACCATCTATCATAAGATCTTCAAGGTCTTATGACAAAGGGATAAAAAAGTTTAGCCAAATGACAGACAAATGAAAAGACACATAAAAAACCAATCGATGGACATTGTTTTGTTTTGGTTTTATTGTGGTTGTAATAATTTGTTTAAATTATTTTTTAAATTTTAAATATACATATACTTGCTTTCGAAACTTCTATGACAGCAACTACACAACTGGATCGCCTCCTGATGTCACACCAACATCTGCCGACACCTCTGTCGCTCGGTCGACCGGCCAAGTGCCGTCGTTGCCCCGACCACCATCCGCACAGCGACCGGGCCGACCCGAACCGAGCGCAAGAGTTTGCGCAGAATTTCTGGAAAAAGCTCTCACCTTCGGCCGGGCCCAGCCGGCAATCCATCCAGCTCGGTTCGATTCAGTCTGCAACCAGCCGGCTATTGTTGTTGATTCGCGGGTGTCGTGCGGCTGTCGTCCGGCAGCATGCGATAGTGAGTAGGATAGGTCCCGTACTACGACCCCATCCCATACCATACCATCCCATCCCTAAAACCCATTCCAGACCCTGCTGCCGCCAGCTCAGCTGTGGTGTGTGATTCTGTGTCGTTACGGGGAAACGAAGTGGCTTTTCGTGGCAGCCAACACGAGCGCCATCCCAAATAGGGGTTGTAGAGAGGTTATGTACATTCATTCAGAGAATTCGTTGCACCTTGGGAAACCGGATCCGGGAAGAGGGCACCGGAGGCCGACGACGCGACGGTCGCAATCCGTAGCTGGTGGAGGGCGTTCGAAAAACTTTGGGGGATATGTGCGCGTGTTAGTAAGTGGGTGTTGGAAAAAGTACGTTGGAGGTTGTTTTGAACCGCTACACTTGGAAACATAATGGATACCCTTGAAGAAAATTCTGAAGAAATGTGTGAACAAGAGAAAAATTCCTGGATGGGAAGCACCGGAGGCCGGGGGGTGAATGGCTTTCGCTTCGGAAAAAATCCTACTTCCCTACAACTGAGTAAATAAATGTCGGTTAAGGTGGAAAAATAAACAAAGTGGAAATGGTATACTGTAAGGAGTATGAATATTTGGTGATTGATTATAAGAAGATTGATATATATGATTATCGTCGTGTGGTGGTGGGTGGAATTGAAATAAATGTAAAATTAATGTTAACATCGCGTAGCAGCTTTCGACAGTAATTACGTATCCAATATTTGACTTTTTGGGCGTGTACCGAAACCATCCCAGTCTGAAAATAATCTTATTCTTATGAATAATAAAGCGTTCGTATGATTAAATAATAATGAAGAGCACATTAACCTGAATGAGATAGTAGTTGAAATGTGTAATTGTAACGATAGTTTAGAGGTAGCATCGTTGAACTCGGTAACGTTATTGTTATCGTGAAATGCGTCCAAATGACTTATTTCACAAAAAAATGACTTAATTCAAAAAAATATGACTTATTTCACACTGTATCTTATGCACCCATACATTCAAAACTGTAGTGTGTAGCCGAAAATTGCATCATGTGCCTAATCGATGGTGGAGTGAGAAAGATTTTCTAAAAATGTGTTTGATGTAACAACGTATTAGGAGAAGTATTAAACGTATATTCTGACACATTCATAAAAATAACCAAACCTGCCCATGTCGTCAATTCCTTTTGATTTTGAACACTAATAACTCAGCCATTGATGTACGTATCACTACTATCCTACACTCAGGTGCGCAGCCACCATGTTTGAAATCCAACTTTTCAAACTTTTTCAGCTATTCGTCAATGTATATGGTCATTCAAGCATTTGGGTGTTTTTTTTATCATTTAACCCCATTGTACCCTAAATTTCCAAATTCCATAGGAAGCAGAAATATTACTGATTAGCTCTTTATCAATATTAACTTATATCATGCATAGAAGTTTCAAATTAAAACTGTTTTGATTTAAACGCAATAAAAAAATAAGTTCAAAGGGGAATTTGCGAAAACTATATGCTGACGTCACTTCCCGTCTATGAGGCTATGCGCAAACAGGATTTAGGATATTTTTGGAGTATACAATCAATTTCTCATCGATTGGAAATGTTTGGATTCGGTGATATTAGGATGAGAACTACTCATATTTGTGTGCGTGAAAACTCAAACATTACCAATACTTTGAGATCAAACTCATCAAAAATTGTTTTTTTTTTTCAGGAATAATCCATGTGTATTTGATTATTTATTTAGTTATTGTTGCGTAAAAAATCATTTATAAAAATAAAAAATGAAATTCTACCTTCAAAATATACCATTGCCCAATTGGGTTCTTTAGGGGTATCCAGGTTATTCCATAATCGGATTTTCCGCAAAAAAAATTAGTCGAAATCCAAAATTTCTTAATTTTTGGATTCCAGGAACTAATTTCAAAATGCATTTAAAGTTTGTATGGAGAAAATTTTTTGCTCGTGTCGAACTGTCATTTTATCGATTAAACTGTCATTCTATCGACGAAAATTAAAACTGTTTTGTTTATTTAACCATCAAAACAAAGGTATTAGAAACCAATAAATCGCGTTATACTCAGGAGATTGAAAGAGCTCATTAGGCTATAGAAAATAGCAATATTTTATTCACTAAACAACCCAATTGACCCCACAATACCATACCCTAAAATTCCAACATTTTAAAGGCTTTTTGTATGTAACGTTACTCAATGGAATTGGAGCGATGGTATCCCAGCAAAATAATCATACAAAATCATAACAAATGCCGTAAAATAAGAGAAATTCTAAAACTTATGGGGGAAGTGGGGTAAAACGGGCTCTATAACTCGCTTCAGAGTAGTTGCCCATACATGAATCATCCACCTAACACTTCTCGAGAAAATTTACTTTCGAGTATGCTATCGATGGAAACATCTCTCTCTTCTTGGCGTAATTTCCTCATTAGGACAAAGCTTGCATCTCAGCGTAGTGTTCTATGAGCAATTCCACAGTTATTAACTGAGAGCTTCCTCTGCCAATGGCCATTTTTGCATGCGTATATCGTGTGGCAGGCACGAAGATACTTTATGCCCAAGGAAGTCAAAGAAATTTCCCTTACGAAAAGATCCTGAACCGACCGGGAATCGAACCCGTCACCCTCAGCATGGTCATGCTGAATACCCGTGCGTTTACCGCCTCGGCTATATGGGCGATGACCACATACCTTACCTTACCAATCAGGCTAAGGCCGGGGTGGCCTCTGCTATACATAGTAGCCGTCTCCAATCCACTCGGTCCATGGTTTTTTTTTTTGTTTTCAATAATGTGTATTTTAACCAAAAGCTAATTCTACACTTCGGTCCATGGTTGTTTGTCTCCAGTTTCACACTCTGCGTAGAGGTCCGCAGATCGTCCTCAACTTGGTCGACCCACCTAGCTCGCTGCGCACCACGTCTTCTTGCACCGGTCGGATGACTCAAGAACCATTTTAGTCGAGTTGCTATCCGACATCCTGATGGCGTGACCCGTCCACCCTAGCCTCCCGATTTTCGCGGTATGGACGATGGTTGGTAATTACACCCCCCCCCCCCCCCCCAGTCAACATACGATATGATATGGTGCAATGGTGGAAGACAGCAAAACAGTGTGCCCGAATTCGACCAGCGCAGAATATTGCGGATTATCCGACGCACAAACCGTCAAACTTAGTCGGACCAAGTCGAAGTGAGTACACTGAGAAAAACATGACCACGAAAATCTAGAATTAACTATTGACTCTTCCAGAAACAGACCATTTTTTCATATGACATTTTCACGTTATACAAAACCAATCTTGACGAAAAAACAGTAGCAAATCGGTAACTTAAAGTCAAATTATACCAATGTAACATTATTTTATAATACGATAATTAAACTATTTTAGAACCCTTGAAAAAGATCCCAAACGGATCGAAACGTCGGGAAAGATTTAAACAACTAGTTTTCAATTTCCTCCAAGGCTGCTAAGCCATCTCCCAAAGTACGGTGTTGCAGCATTCTCGCCCATGCTGCATTCTCTCGTTTTTCAACTGTTCACATTCGCCGTCGTACCAGTCATTTATGTGATTCGGAGTCGCGGAACCTAGTGCTGTAGCCAAGGTACTACTTATGGCGGATCGGATGTCCCTCCAGCCATCTTCAAGTGTAGTTGTGCCAAGCTGCTCTTCCGTTGGTAGGGCCACTGCTAACTGCTGCGCGTAGTCTTGAGCCACTTCTACGTTTCGCAGCAACTCGAAGTTGAGCCACGGCGTTCGACTTCGGCGACGCATCTCGCCCAACACTATAAATCCTTTTCCCAGTTCATTGGTGGTGCCACAGCTTTGGTAGAAGGTAGCCGCTCGATTCCCGCTTTTCCACACTTTCTGTCCAGTCTAACAAAGTTCCTGCAACGCCACCTCGTCGAAATTGCGGGGATGTAGTTCGTCGTAGATTATCCTGTCACATCCTGCGAAACCTAGTGACTTGCAATTCCATGTTCCAAGTTTCCAATCGTAGTCCTTATTTCGTCGCGTGGGTCTTTGCCGATTGTATCGAGTCGTATTTTCTCCTATATTATTCGCAATGGAGATTATTACTGGTGGCTTAGTGGGTTTACGCCAACACTCCTGTCTCGCCGGAGGGCCATCGTGTTCTGTTTAACGTCCGAACCAACACTGGGACGACCACGCTGATGGGGCTACTACGTTGGATCTAGCTGGGCGTGGTGCAGCGTTTCTTACTCAGCCGCTGGATGCCAGAACAGACGCTGTTTGAGCCGCATCTCCTTAGTGAACAGACGCTCGGGTTGTACCTCCTCAATCTAGCTGAAGTCAGAAGGCTGCACTACCAGCTAAACACACAACTCTTAGGTGGCGGTCTTTGTCATCGCTTGATCCGTGGAAGCATGAGGTAGGAACTTGTGAGAACCAGAGCTATGTTGGTCGCTCTCCTTATCGGCTCACCGTTTTGCATCCCCGATAGTCACATAGGGTCTTGTATTAAAAAATTTATTCATTTTTTCCACCTTTGGGCTTGATTTTGCCCAATATGCACCGATTGCACAGTAGCGTAGTTCAAAAAATCGTTTTTGCTTATTCGATTCGTAACCAGATTCTATGCCTTCTCCCAAAATTTGAGCTCATTTGGTTGAAAATTGAGACTGCACAAGCCCCGTTGCAAAAAATTGCAAAGAAGGTCAAAGCATAATTAAAAGTTGAATATGATGGTGTGATGAGTAGAACATTTTACTATCATGCCGAGGACATGGGATCGAATCCCACTCCCGACAAACTCTCAAAATGCGAGTTTTTCCTTTGGAAGGGAAATAATGCGTGGGTCACGAGATGAACTAGCCTTGGGCTTAAAATCTCGTTAATACAGATAAAAGAAAAAAAAACTTAAATTGTGTTTGAAAATTCTCATGTTCTCACTTTTTAAGGTTGAAATAAACACTAGGTTAGTTAAATATATTTCAAAATGATTTTCGTTGCTTGGGGTGTTCATGTGACTGCGGCAGCGTTTATATAAAGAATTATTATGCCCCTTTCTAATGGATTTTAACTTTTTCGAAAATTTTGGAGACTTTTCAGGGTATCGCATAATATAAAAACGACTCTTAAGCATAAAATAGCAAAACTAAAAATTAAAATATGGCATCACTGTCTCATGGGGTCTCCAGCTAGCCTAGTGGTTAAGGCTATGGATCGCCAATCCGGAGACGGCGGGTTCGATTCCCGTTCCAGTCGGGAAAATTTTCTCGACTCCCTGGGCATAGTGTATCATTGTACTTGCCTCACAATATACAAAGTCATGCAATGGCAGGCAAAGAAAGCCCTTCAATTAATAACTGTGGAAGTGCTCTAAGAACACTAAGTTGAAGCGAGGCAGGCCAAGTCCCAGTGGGGACGTCGAGCCATAAAGAAGAAGAAGAAGAAGAAGAAGTCTCAAGCCAAAAGATTTATTTTGAGAAACTAAAATACGCATATGAACATCCCACGCAACGAAAATCCTTTAAAAAGAGATTCAACGAATTTAGAGTTTATTTCAATCCTAAAAAGTGAGAAAATGATTTTTTTCAAACATAGTTTAAGTAGACAAGGAGCGACTAACTAGTTGACCTGTATGAGATAGCATTTTTATTTATTTTTTATTTTTATTTTTATTTAACTTTTCATTATGCTTTGACTGTTTTGCTACTTTAGACCTTCCTTGGGTGAAAACCAACAGAACAAAACTAAAACGACCAAAATCGGACCTTCCGTTCACAAGTTATGCGCGGTCCCACGTATGCCACTGCATTTTTATATATATACTAGCTGTACCCGGCAAACTTTGTCTTGCCTACTGCGTTTTTGACGTTTCAAGTTTCTAGCCAAGACCAAGCCCCAGGTCAAAATGTATGAAATTTCGATTTTCAAAAACTCTCAATTTTCCAATGATTTTTGCCTCATAAACCTTCCTTGGGTGAAAGCTAACAGAACAAAACTAAGACGACCTAAATCGGACCTTCCGTTCGCAAGTTATGCGCGGTCCCACGTATGCCACTGCATTTTTATATATATATATATAGATATATACACTGAAACCTCCGTTTAAGTCGATGCATGGCTGATCAAAAATAATTTTTACCGTACAGGCAATGACTAAACTATACAGTTTTATATTTTTTGACAAATCTCCTTTGTCATGCGAAGTGTTAAAAAATATAAAAGCCTATAGTTTCGTCATTGCATGCATGGTAAAAATTATTTTCGATCAGCCATGCAGCGACTTAAATGGAGGTTTCAGTGCATATAGAAGATTTATTATGTATCGCTTATTTCAAAAGATAGAGCAAAAGTGTCTTCAGCAAAAATTTTCTGCATGATAAATAGAAATTCACTAGAGCTCCAATGGCGCTGTAGTCACTTTTCTCATTTAATCGAAGACTACTTCATCAAGAAGACATGCAACTCTGTTGTTTTCCCATACTAACGGCAAGCGTCACCGACGGCACCGCCGCCTGATGAGCTGAGGTGGTACCTTTGTATAAAAGTGTAAGAGAGTATTGGTGCGAGTATGAAGATTTACACACATCATCATGAATAGTGCCACCTTCATCCGTGGTGACGCTGCTAACAGTGACTCCCGATTTTCAGCAGTGCTGCAAGTCTTCTTGATAAAGTGGTCTTCGATTTAATTAAATTAACATCTTTTATTGTAATAATTGATTGTTTTCAAGTGTCCAGCTTGTAAAGCATCTTTTGGTTTGGTAAACAAAATTTATTTGATACTTCTAGTACCGCTTCTGACGATGTAAGGGCGTGGATAACTAGATGTTAGTCACACGAACAGTCGCGACATTGGACTTCTGTGGCTAATTTTTCTAATGCATGATATTATCTACAACTTTGCCGAAGACACCATTTGGTTAACGTGGCTTATGTAGAAAATAGATTTTTTATCCAACTTTTGAGTAAACTTATCAAAAAACAAAATTTATCAAAAGTTGCTCCTAAAAATATGTAACAATTCTGCAGAACATCACATTTGGGGGATTCACTGAACATTTTAAATGATTACGTTAGCCATGATTATCTGATTATTGAAATGTTTCATGAAATTACGTATTATCGTATTGAAAAAAAAATACAAATTTTGCTAAAATTTAAGGAGATTGTCATATATACTCACCAATGTCTCAACGTTCACCAATCTGACTCAAAAACTGTCATAATAGGTCTCAAGAAAAGCCTTTCATGGCTTTCGTGTAGCATCAATCAAAATGTAAGTCAACTTGTATTCAGAACAAAAAAAAATCAAGGATGTTTTCACTCACCTGGCAATCGTTTGACTTATTTGTCTATAACTCAGCTCAGAAGCTTATTATTACAATGTGATGTTCGGGAAAATTTTAGGGCTTTTCCTACAATTACCACCAAGGATACCATGTTCCGAAAAATTCAATAGTTTAGTAACAGTAGGTTGTACTAACACTTTTACGCCGCAAATGCAACCTTTATTTAAACATCGAATCACACTAAAATGTTGATCGAACGGTCACCAGCTGGTAGTGATTCAGATTTATGTTCTTGAAGTCTGGTTTCGTTATTTATTTACATCTTTTAATGAATCACTGTGTTGTTCAATTGAATCATTCATGAATTGTGGTCAATTTAACCGATTCATATACTTACAAATGGTGCGGTCACTTTTGAATCAGTTTGTCATACTATCTATCAAAATCACATTCACGCTGGGGAGATATTTACATCTCAATCACATTTAATCTGATAAAATTTCTGACTAATGGTCCAACCTTCATGAAAGGTTTTAGAAACTGCCATTGTTGAGCTGAGATCCATCCCATATTAGCAGAAGTTGCCAAATAAAAACGTTGTGTCTCCGATGCACGTTTTATGTAATGCATGAAAAATGGGCCTTCAGGGCCAGAGCAGTAAACACGTGTGTATCCAGCAAGACCATGCCGAGGGTTATAGGATCGATTCCCCGGTCGGTCCAGGACCGTTTCGTAACGAAAATTTGTCAGACTTCCTTAAATAGAGTATTGGGTAATTCTCGCTGAGACCGTCGCACTATTTACACCTTGTCTTCAAAAATGTTTAAGGTGCCGATTTTCTGAAAGCCCTCGCCTAAAAAGTAAGAAAAATGCATTTGGTTACTCAAATTGATGGACCCCCCGTTAGTTAGTGCCACAACAATTTTTGCAGACCCCTCGATTTTGGTCAAATGGAGGCTCACTAAAACCGTTATAACTCGAAAGTTTCACCGAAAACCACCTCAAAACGAAATGTTGTTGAAAAGAGCAGAGATAGAGCTACTATCTACAATAATAAAAAGTTGGGTCGGCCATATTGATTTTGGCCGCCATCTTGGATTTTTATACAAAAACATTTTTTTCACCATGAGGGCAACCGCCGATTTAAGAAATTTTTGAATCAATTGAAAGCTGGGACATTTATACATAACATATCAAAAAATTAGAGATGTCTTTTTCTTCTTTCAAAAGTTATCTGCCGTTTCGTAAATCATGCCACTTTTGCGCACTGGGCCCGGTGCCGACCGTTTACATAATTGCAGCGTTTTTTCGCAGTGTTAACAAACAAGAATTAAAATTCTGAACCCACTAATGGAAAGTTGAAGGTTTAAGCTTTTCAAAACACTAAAAAAGTTATAAAAACAATGCCCGCATCATTGAGAAACAGTCAAAACGGAAACGAACCTCCGATTTGGCCAAATTTTGCGGCACGCGCCTTTGTGTATACATGCAGGCGTAAACTCGGATGCTGTTGCATGTCTTTGCCGGTGCGCATGCAAATGTATGGAGAAAACGTGGCTCAATTTACAAAACTGTAGATAACTTTTAAAAGAAGAAAAAGACATCTCTAATTTTTTGATATGCTATGTATAAATGTCCCAGCTTTCAATTGATGCAAAAATTTCTTAAATCGGCGGTTGCCCTCATGGTGAAAAAAATGTTTTTGTATAAAAATCCAAGATGGCGGCCAAAATCAATATGGCCGACCCAACTTTTTATTATTGTAAATAGTAGCTCTATCTCTCCTCTTTTCAACAACATTTCGTTTTGAGGTGGTTTTCGGTGAAACTTTCGAGTTATAACGGTTTTAGTGAGCCACCATTTGACCAAAATCGAGGGGTCTGCAAAAATTGTTGTGGCTCTAACTAACGGGGGGTCCATCAATTTGAGTAACCAAATGCATTTTTCTTACTTTTTAGGCGAGGGCTTTCAGAAAATCGGCACCTTAAACATTTTTGAAGACAAGGTGTAAATAGTGGGCCGGTCTCAGCGAGAATTACCTATTCATCTTCGTGACTACCGCACGGTATAGTTACATATGTAAAATGGTCATTGGCAGAGAAGTGCTCATAGAAAACATTCTAGATAGCAGGGAAGAAAAAGATGGAAGGGACCGAAAAATCAATCATGTCAGAGAACATCGAGAACCTCAAAACGGATTATTTGCATATTTCTGAATCACTAAACCGTTTTTATCGCGAAAAAATATGAATTATCTCTCTGAAGCTATATGTATTGAGATGCAAATCGTATCGTATCGAACGCGGCGTCGTCACCGTTGTTTGTACACCTAAACCTTATTTTACGTCCACTATTGGCTTAGCGAAATAAAATTCTACTGCCACAATAATAATCAAAATAGACATTTTTATATTTTTGTACACTTCTCCTAATCACGAAGATGCTTGAAAAAATATAAAAATGTTGAGTTTGTTCATTGTCTTGGCGGTAGAATTTTTTGTCGCACAGCCAAGCATGGACGTAAAAAAAGGACGAGGTGTACATACATCTCGCGCTTAATGACGCGCGCTGTAACATGTGTGGTTCCGATGGCTAATCTTTCATTCAGATCTCATTCACCACAGTTGTTCCCATTCAGAAGCCAAGATACACTAACAAATATTTTCTACTACACCCCCAATGCCAGACCCAGTTCCCAACTGAACGCGGCGAAAACATCTGTGTACACTAGATATTTGAAAAATGTCCGTATTATTTATAGTATTTCTCGTCCGTTCTCTTGTTTATTTCAGCGGCGGCGGCGGCGATACAACACACCTCATCACCACGGTTCGAGCCGGTCCCAGAGAGCGATGAAACAACAGTAGCCTGTATGTGTCCGATCGGGGCAGACCCAGGCAATCTCTACGGTCGGTCGGTTGGTCAGAATCAACTTAGAATCGCGGCATTCCTATATAGCAGAATAAAAGCACTTGCTGGGCATTTGTGCAACAACCGGTCACGAGACGTCGAACGAAGCAAGCGTTGAGGTGTAGCGACGCGACATACCTACGTCTACGTACATGCCTATCCTACGGCTACTGTGATCGTCGGTCGTGAATATCGCGCGCTCGGCATATCGTATATTCGTATGAAATAACAAACCGCAGGAGCGAAAGCTGCGAAGCCCCGTGTGGAAGTGAGGAGAGAAAAAACAGATTTTTCGATAGAATTACGTCAATAGAATTGATTTTTAATGGATTCGAATGTGGATGGAAGTGAGTTCAGCCCGACGAGAGCTGATAGCAACAACCGGCAGCAAGAAGAAAACGAAGAAGCCATAACGAGCTCTCGCTGGATGATGTCGATGGTTTGTTTGGTGGTAACCGTGAAGTGAAAAGAAGTGGAAGAATTTTCTTTTTTTTCGGGTTCGGTCCGATATCTGTGCACGAGAGTTTGTATGGAAGACATCAACGATTTATCAGTGAAAGAATATCAGCAGCAGATTTGTTTTCGACGACCATCGAAGACAACACCGCCCGTCGGTCGGGAGCCTCGGCGCTGTATCATCAATCTGACAAAATACGGCCAATGCTTTCAGCCGTGGAGAACCTAGGATCCGGTCGGGTTTATCCCCATCCGTTTCCAGGTGCGGCGGCGCCCTCGTTGCTAGGCCAGCTCCCGCTGTCGGCTGCTGGCCTGCCGTTGCTAGGACCCAACATGGTCGATATGTCAGTGGCTGAGTTTGCCCGACCGCATCCCAAACAGCAAAGGTAAGTTGATGCACTTTTAGTGTACCTTTGTGTATGTGATTGTTAAGATACATTAGAAATTTATAGAATTTTGTGGAACGGATAAGGACTTTAATTTAAGATTTTTTTCAGCGTGCAAGTTTCAGTAATTGAGAAGATATGACATTTAAAAAGCTATCGATTTGCACAACATGAACTATAAAATCAATTTCTACAAAAAAAAAATGTTTTTTTTTTGTTTTTTTTTTTTGCGTTTCACTTTTTTATTGTAACAAATTGATCTACTCTTAATTGACAACATACACAGCTTTCGAAAAATACACAATCTTCACTGAGCTTTAATTTACATGATCTGAAACAATCAGAAAAGTAATCCATAAAACCAGGGAAATGAATTTTAAAATTGAGTCGACAATATCCTAAAGGGTGAGTCGATAATTATTGTTCCATTTTCAAACTAACGTAACTTTTTTCCTACTTCACCAAAATCAACCAAATTTTGCACAGTTTCTCCTTATAGTCTATTGTTTACATATAATGAATTGAGCAGTTATCAGTGAGATTCCGGTCGATATAGAATACATTTAATTACCAGTTCTAAAGAAGATGTTGTACAATCACATGCTAAAATCTAAAATCATGGTATCGCGCCTTGGAACAATTAATGATTATTCATTATCGGATCATCTTAATGTTCGTCAATAGGTTTCAGGAATGGTTGTCAGTGAAACATAAGCTTGGAGCTGGGTGAAAACCAGGCACGATGCGCATAAACAAACCAGAGAGCTTTAATTATTTGTTTCAAGTGGAGCCTGAACATGTCCACACGGAGGTCGTTAATTGAAAATGTCGTGAATTTCATTAAAACGCATTTTAAATTTGAACCTATACCAAAAAGTTGAATTACATACATATACTAAACTACTGTAAAAATTTAGTTTCATTTCGTTAACTGTAGACAATTTGCGAAGCAGTTGAAGGTAGGGTGGCACAATAATTAACGACTCACCCTTTATATTTTTATCTATAGATGTCAAAAGTCCATTCAACATGGCCAAATATTTGCCTTTGTAATACATTAATCATCTAAGATTGCCATGGTTCACGTTGTGTTGGTTTAGGCTTGTTTGGCGGAATATTTGTCAGGTGCTTTGTGTGCTCAATATTTGACGAGCAACCTTTTAGAAAAGTTTATATTAACCAATAGTATAATATATACATTCTCGATGGTACAGTTTTTTTTTATCTCAATCAATCATATTATACTTTGTGCTAAAGGTTTGTTTTAAGGAGTTTTGAAACGACGTCAATTTGGATTGAATAACAGCACAATCTGATGTTTGATTATGTGTGACTTGTGCGTTTGAAAATACAATGTTAGGTTAAGTTATAACATGATTTGATATTTAAATTAAGTGTCACCAGTTAATAAAAGAGCTCCTGAATGGTTCAGTTAAAAAAAATCATTCTGGTGAAAGATCGGGTTATTTGTTTGGTGCTTTTTTGGATATTATTTGTTCTTCCGAAGATCAGCAGAAATTTTGGGAATTGGAGAAAAAAATATAATTACAGGTTTGTTCCGTATTTGCCACTGTCCGGCTTCATCAACATGTTATTCCGTTTTTGTCAACACTCAAAGTTTCATCAAAATTTCTCCCTTTATTGTTAAACATTGATCTTGAGGCAATGTACTCATGAATGAATGAGAAGTAACCACTCATGATGGCATAAAATACATATGCGCCACAATATCACGGGTAAAAAAATCCGGCACCCGAAACTTGCAAAATGCGTCATGATTGAGCGATAAAAGGGTGTTTTTATGTTAAAGAAATACACCATACAAAATCGGCATGATATCATGACGAGGTTTGCCGTAACACAACTTCACGTTACGTTTTATATATTTAGAGCTAACAATAACAAATTTAAATTTGCGGCATGAAATCATGCCGCATGTACTCTACCATGACAAAAAATTATGTATTCATAAGCCTTATTCTTGGAACTCAACGTCCCCACTGGGACTTGGCCTGGCTCGATTCAACTTAGTGTTCTTTGAGCACTTCCACAGTTATTAATTGAAGGGCTTTCTTTGCCTGCCATTGCATGAATTTTGTACATTGTGTGGCAAGTACAATGATACTCAATGCCCAGGGAGTCGAGAAAATTTTCCCGACCGGAACGGGAATCGAACCCGCCGTCTCCGGATTGGCGATCCATTGCCTTAACCACTAGGCTAACTGGAGACCCCTGGAACTCGTACTTATCGTTACCTAATACCATGGCGCATGTACTGCAGTAACATGACGAAAATTTATGAAATCATAAGCCTCATTTATGTCGTTTTTTTTTATCAGTATTAACGAGATTTTTAGCCCTAGGCTAGTTCATTTCGGGACCCACGCTTTACTTTCCTTCCGAAAGAAGAACTCACATTTTTGTGAGTCTGTCGAACTCACTTTTTCAATCCTGTCCATGGAAGAATGA
This sequence comes from Aedes albopictus, assembly GCF_035046485.1. NCBI lineage: Eukaryota > Metazoa > Arthropoda > Insecta > Diptera > Culicidae > Aedes > Aedes albopictus. The sequence continues at coordinate 162,884,299 of NC_085136.1, forward strand.
TGAGCACGATGTTGCTGTGTGGCTCTTGTTCCATTTCCAGTCCGATTGGGGGTTCATTATGAGTTGCCGTTTGTCGATATCCAAGTTTCCGGGTCCGTTAGAGCATAGACTCAGGTGTCAGCCGCTTGCGGGGGGTGGAGGGGGGGGGGGGGGGGGTTAAAGCAACTGACGAAAAATTGGAAGTGCCGAGGCTGGGATCGAACCCATGACCATCCACTTATGAATTGTACGTGTGATCACAACGCCACGGGCCCCAGCACTCCACAGTTCTAAAAAAATAATTAGTTTAGACTTATAAGACAATATTATTTTCTAATTTAAAGAATACTTTGTTTTACTACGAAATACACACAGCAAAAAATTCTGAAAATTACACCCGACGTAAACAAATTCGACATATAAATTTCTATGCAATTTGACTGAGTTTTACATTAAACAATTTCTTGTATGGAATGTTCAACGCAAGCTTCATACTGAGAGCAAGCTGGAAATTTAAAAACTGATGGAGAATTTGTAAGATATGCCGGGGTCCTTTTGTTACAGGCGATATGATGTGACATTTTTAAGTTTTTTTTTATCTGTATTAACGAGATTTTTAGCCCTAGGCTAGTTCATCTCGGGACCCACCCTTTACTTTCCTTCCGTAGGAAGAACCCACATTTTGTGAGTTTGTCGGGAGTGGGATTCGATCCCAGGTCCTCGGCGTGATAGTCAAGTGTTCTAACCATCACACCAGGTCCGCTCCACACATTTTTAACTGTGCATTTTTAACTGTACAGCCAATTGGAATGGGTTTTGTTGCATTTTTTCATGCCACTGTTTTTGGTTATTTAACTCAGCGGCATAGTTCTATGACTCTGTGGCATGGTTCTATGATTCAGCGTCATAATGCTTCATACAGGTAAACAAGAAAAGATTTGTCGTAACGTCTTTGGTAACTATGACTTTTTTTATGAAAACTATAAAAAAAAATAGTCTGTGATCTAGAAATCCGATCTAGCAATGCCTCCAGCAACTCCTGAAAGATTCCTAGAAGACATACCTAAAAGAATCACATAAATCCTGAAGGTTTGTCACAAGGAACTCCTAGAATGCTCCTGCAGGATTTCTAGATGGAATTTCTGCAGGATTCCCACAAGGAAGTCCTTGAGGATTTTCAGGATGAACTTCTGGAAGATTACCAGAAGCAACTCCAGGAAGATGTATGTAGTGAACAACAAGAGGGCTCCCAGAAGAAACTTCTGGATGATTTGCAGAGGCAACTCCCAAGATAACTCCCAGAAGCAACTGCTGGAGAATTCCTAGAATAAACTCCTGGAAGATGCCCAGTATGAACTCTTGGAGGAAACGCATAAAAAAAACCCTGACGTATAAAGACACCCAAGTAACATTTTGATGACTTATGAGCTTTGGCCCAGAGGTGCAGAATGGATACAGGATTATGCCCTGAATTATATTGATGGCCATTTTTATATTTTATAATAATGGTCTGTCGGGCACCCTTTTTATGCATTTTGCTGCGAATGGTAGAAGTAGAATTTGAGATTATTGAGTGTAAAATTCGACACCAGATTTGTATTTCACTATAGATCTCGAATCGCTGAACTGACTTCTATTTAGGGCTATGTAAAACCATGTATGTACCTATATTATGTGTATCTGATTTAGTTACAAATAATTCACAAAAGACTGTCTAACTAAAGCGATTTTATAAGATGATTATGAAAAACGAACACCCAATTATTGATATTCACCATCCAGCACGACCTTCAATATAAAACAGTTATGTTCGTTCATACGTGCTGTTTCCACATGCTTCCCTTCCAATTTTCTACATATCTTCGTGCAAAAATATGCAATAATTTATGTATACACAAGCTTCAGCACAGGATCATCGCCCCATCCACAGCGTCGTCGGTCGCGTCGGAGTATTATTTAATCGATTTTACTATAAAAATACGCCCAGAAAAGCTAACGAATAAAAGAAAACGGGTATAAAAATAAACCTAATGAAAAGTTCAAGGTTGTTTTCTCTTCTCAGTCAACACGTTCGTACCACAAAACTACACACAGCGCACCACCGACCGCACCAGTCTCAGTGCCAGGGAGCCTGTGTAGACTGGTTCATCGTGTGTACATTCACTTCGGCTCCAACCCGCTCCCTGCTGACTGCCGCCGGGTCATTCCCGTCTCGCATCCCGTGCAGACGGACCATTCATTAAATTAATTTTTATCCGCTCACTATTTTTCGATTCTTTGCCTTACACGCGCTTCCACTACTCTATTCTCATTCTTTTACCGTTTTTCCATCGCACCTTCGCCGTTGCCGTCTCTCGCCGTGCATACCTTCACTGACTTATTTAAATTGGTTGGCCTGCCTGCCTTCCCGTCGACGACCAGCCCCCTCGCGAACAGCCTGAGCGACCTCTCGCTACCACCCCCGACCCCGACCCGATCAATCACGATACGAAAATAAAGCGATCGGAGGATCCACCCATCCACCTACTCAACTCATCGCAATCATCATCAATCCTCTATATGCGTGCGGCTCTACAACAGACGGCAGACGGAGAGCGGAGCAACTACTCATCGAAGAAAGAAGGATGGTTAAAATGTCGCTATCTAAAAATATCTGCAATCGAACCGCACACATTCCTGGGATGGTTTTCCGACGACCACCATCACCGTGTACGTGTGTCTGTAATCCGTATACAACAAGTGTACATGTGGCAGCTGATCAATACGAAGTGCCTCTAATCATTGCATTGGCGTAACGAGGCACGATGTGATATTGCAGGGGATTGTATGTACAGCATAAGTGGTTTCAGAACAGTAAACAACCATGCGTCTCCATGAACTGATACATAGGGGGTTGTGGGGCAAGATGGCCACCCTAAGCTTAGGCGCCTTGGGAGCATATACTTTCATTAGAATATGGCTATTTAACAGTCATTCCCTTTGTTTCATGTCTTTTCTATCTTATTAACACAAAAATGCATTTTATTTTGCACTACCATTGCAAAATAAATTCATTTGAAAAATGTTACTTTCGACATAGAATTTTTGCCATATGGGGCAAGATGGCCACCCCATCGGGGCAAGACGGCCACAGAGCTAAATTGTTACAGTTAGTATGTTTTAATCCCTAAGCAACGTTCAATAAACCAAGGTCGCATCATCCGCAACGCATTGCCTACAGATGGTGTGGTATTTGCCACCATTTTCTTTATGATAATGTTTGAAATAAAATTGATCGAAATTTATTTGGAAATGTACTATGATTTGGTCTATTTTTTCAGCAAACTTGTTTTTCTCGAAACGATTTAGATACATTACTACTCTTTTCATGCATTATACTGTAATTCAACGTCTTGTAACGAACCCTTATAGCGGTTTTAGCTACGATTTTCCATCCCTGTGCCAAAATATTCAATGAAACCAATCACCGTTCAACAGCAAATAACTTCAAAGTATTTCTGAGGTATCATCTCCATCGTTATTAATTTTAACAGCTTCAACTAATATGAAAAGCAATTTTCTGTTGTTTTGCAATATCTCTAAACATCATTAACAGTTTTAAGGCTGCTTTAGATTGATTTTTGGATGGCGACATAGGCCTTACCACAGGTGGCCATCTTGCCCCGAATGATTACGATATGTTTATCATTTTTTATATAACATAATTAATTTAAAACATTGAAATTTTATTGTCGAGGCTGAACAACAGTCACATATAGACACCATTAAAAATTAAAAATAATTTTTAAAACGATGTTATTTCATTACTAATCCTTAAAATCAGATGACCTGATACTGTAAGAAAACACTGCTTTTGAACACTCAAACTTCAAACACTATTTTATAGCAGATTTTTTAAACTAATAGTAACTTTTTCGCACATAATAAACATAAAGCATTGTTTATAATCACAACCCATGCAGAAAATATTTTTGTGTTGCGAATTAATGCTTAAAAGACAGGGTGGCCATCTTGCCCCATATGGCCATCTTGCCCCACAACCCCCTACATTTATTTGCTCAACATCACTTTTAAGACAAGACATTATCAACAATAGTACGCCACAATACTCGGTTTATGGCTGCCGCTCTCCATCCTCGGTCGCGCCCAATGCTCTCGAAGTTCACGCTCCACCTAGTCCGTCTATCGTGCTCTCTGCGCTCCACGCCTTTTTGTGCCAACCGGATCAGTAGCAAACACCAGCTATGCAGGGTTGTTATCCGGTATTCTTGCAACATGCCCTGTCCACCGTATCCTTCCGACTTTGGCCATCTTCTGGATGCTGGGTTCGCCGTAAAATGCAGCGAGCTCGTGTTCCATCCTTTTCCGCCTTACACCGTTCTCCTACACACCGCTGAAGATCGTCCTAAACCGGCGTCGCGCGAAAACTCCGAGTGCTTGCAGGTCCTCCTCGAACATGTTCCATGTCTTGTGTCCGTAGAGGGCTACCGGTCTTTTTAGCGTTTTATACATGGTGCATTTGGTGCGTGGGTGAATCTTTTTAGACCGCAGCTTCTTCTGGAGCCCGTAGTAGGCCCGACTTCCGCTGATGATGCGCCTTTGAATTTCACGACTCACATTGTTGTCAGCCGTCAATAAGGATCCGAGGAAGACAAATTCCTCCAACACCTCGAAGGTGTTCCCGTCTATCGTAACATTACTACCCAGACGGATCCGGTCGTGTTCGGTTCCGCCTACCAGCATGTACTTTGTTTTTGAGGCATTCATCAAGAGTCCGACCTTTGCTGCTTCGCGCTTCAGGCGGGTGTACAGCTCTGCCAGCATTCCAAATTGAGCCCGGCTCATCGCATCACACCTTCCAGAGCGATGTTGAAGAGTAGGCATCAGAATCCGTCACCTTAACGCAGTTCCCGGCGGAATTCGAATGAACTGGATAGTTCACCCAGAACCCTTACGCAGCTTTGAACACCGTCCATCATTGCTGTGTGACAGTAGATTCATGTTGGCATATTGAACCGTGGACAACGACTCACGGCACATCAACTGATCCCAGTAGGCATGGTCAATCTCAGCCACCCGCGTCGTCGTTACTCATAGTAACGTCACAGTGTGAAGTTAGACTGCATTCCGGCAGCTCCCGCTTGCTCGCAACAAATCTAAAAAGTGTAGAATTAGCATAAGTTAAAATACACATAAATACAAACAAAAAAAAACAAATCTAAAGTGCACAGTTGCTTTAATCAGTCTAGTCAGCTTCCAAGGAAAGCCGTTTTCATCCATGATTCTCCATAGTTCTGTGCGGTTGATACTGTCGTATGCCGCTTGGAAGTCGATTAACAGGTGATGCGTTGGGACCTGGTATTCACAGTATTCCTGGAGGATTTGCTGTACGGTGAAGATCTGATCCGTTGTCGACTGGCCGTCGATGAAACCGGCCTGATAACTTCCCACATTCGTTTAAAGTGACCCACGACGGAAGATGGTATGGGATAGCACTTTGTGGGCAGCATTCAGAATAGTGATCGCTCTGAAGTTCTCACATTCCAAATGATTGCCTTTCTTGTGAATTGGGCAGATTAAACCTTCCTTCCACTCCTCCGGTAGCTGTTCGGTTTCCAAGATCTTGACTATCAACCGGTGCTGAGAGGTGGCCAACTTTTCTGGGCCCATCTTGATGAATTCAGCTGCGATGCCATCCTTACCAGCTGCTTTGTTGGTTTTGAGCTGATAAATGGCATCCTTAACATCCCTAAGCATGGGAGTTGGTTCATTTCCATCCTCCGCTGTCGTCGTTTCCTCCGCTGCCGTGGTCTCCCGTGCCATTCAGGTGCTCATCGAAGTGCTGCTTCCACCTTTCGATCACCTCACGTCCATCCGTTGAGAGGCCTCCGTCCTTATCACTGCATATTTCGGCTAGCGACATGAAGCCGTTGCGGGATGCGTTGAGCTTCTGATGGAAGATCCGTGTTTCTTGGGAACGGTACAGCAGCTCCATTTCTTCGCACTCCGCTTCTTCCAGGTGGCGCTTTTTCTCCCGAAGGAGTCGGGTCTGCTGTTTCCGCTTCTGATTGTAAAGTTCCACGTTCTGTTGGGTCCCTTGCTGCAGCATGACCGCTCGCGCTGCATTCTTCTCCTCTAAAACCGTTCTGCACTCTTCGTCGAACTATTCGTTCGGTCGATTCCATTTCACGTACCCGATGATACTCTCGGCTGGGTCGTTGATGGCTGCTTTCCGTGTACTCCAGCAGTTCTCTAGAGGGGCCTCATCGAGCTCGCCCTCGTCTGACAACGCGGCCTCGAAATTCTGCGCGTATGCCAAGGCGACATCCGGTTGTTTTAATCGCACTAGGTTGTACCGTGCCGGTCGTCGGTACCGTACATTGTTGATGACGGAGAGTTTTGGGCGCAGTTTAACCATCACTAGGTACTGTTCGTAGTTAATGTTAGCGCCACGATAGGTCTTGACGTCGAGAAGTGTCGTCCGTCAATTAGAACGTGGTAGATTTGCGATTCCGTCTGCTGTGGTGATCTCCAAGTGTAACGATAAGGAAGGCTGTGTTGGAAAAAGGTGCTACGTATGGCTATATTTTTGGAGGCGGCGAAATCAATGAGTCGTAAGCCGTTTTGGTTCGTCTGTTGATGGGCGCTGAACTTACCAATCGTAGGTCTGAGTTCCTCCTCCTGGCCTACCTGAGCGTTTAGATTTCCTATGATGATCTTGACGTCGTGGCTTGGGCAGCGGTCGTGCTCGCGTACGAGTTGCGCATTTAATGCGTCCTTGTCATCATCAGTGCTTCCGGAGTGTGGGCTGCGCACGTGTATTATGCAGATGTTGAAGAATCGGTTCTTGATCCTCAACTTGCACATTCTTTCGTCGAGCGGCCACCAACCGATCACGCGCCTCTGCATGTGGATCCTGTCCAACACACCTCATGCAGCGCAACGATGCCGAACCCGCGGCCCTTCAGTAGATCGGCGAGTATGCGGGTGCTCCCAATGAAGTTTAGTTCGGCAGTTCCACGTACCGAGTTTCCAATCGCAAGTGCTTTTTGTTAGCTGGGGTCGTTGCTGTTGGTCTCGGTTCGTATTATTCTGTTGCTGATTTTCCGTTACAAAGGTTTTTTACGGCTGGGTCGTAGGACTTGACACCAACCCCCTACTTTCTGGAGGACCATAATGCACAGTTAAGCTTAAAGTCCTTCCCTGACACTCGGACGTTATTCAACCGCCCCTAACATTGGGATCAGATAGATGCTTTTGTGAGCCGCTCCTCCTGTATAACAGATGTTTCAGGTTTGCAAAAGCAAACCTCCCTTCCCTGTCAGCCTACGACCAAATTTCCCATCGGGGTTACCCGATCTTCCCTAAGGTTGCTCGTAGTTTCCGGCCGGTACCACGCGGAGGTGGGGAAAGGAGTTGCTGGGCAGAGGCTAGTGGATCACAACGGGATCTGAATCGTTTCCCAAACTTGACTCTCATGACCCCTTAGTCTGTCATCACCGCGTCTATCGTAGAACAACAGAAGTGCGTCCGCAAATGGTTGAGGGGTCGCAAAAAAAGGTTTGGGAAGCTATGCATTAAATGAAACAAATTGTCGTTACCTGTGATGGGCGCTAACAAGTCCGGTAAAGTAGGGAAACTCAAAGTGGGCTGGTCAGTATGCCAACTCACCTTCCACGAGCCAGCGGAGGTTTGCAGCGGCGATTTTTTTTTTTCATATGTTTGCTGCTCTTGCTTACTTATGCCAGGCCCTCTTTGTTTTTCCTAGTACTAGGCTTTCACATTCGGCTTCCGACAACGTTTTTCTCATCCGTCAACTTCTGGCACGAACTAATAGTTTCTTGGTCTACCTTTGTAGTAGGTAGTAGTACACATCACCTCGTGCTGGATATTGAAACGCTATGGTCGTTGGGGTGTTGAGTTCTGAGTTCTTGAGATGCTCTAATCGACAACTGACAATGAGATAATGGTCAGAATCGATGTTTGGCCGTTTGAAGGTCCTCACATCAATGACATCTGTAACAAGTGTCAGTGTAACGTCCAGTATTCCTAGACGAACCAGCCAAGGGCTGAAAATCTCTTAAAAAAAGACAAATCAATCAATCAACGTCCAGTATTGATGAGATTTGTCGCGTTTGGTATTCGTTGAATAGTGTTTTAAAAAAAAGAAAATGTTTGTAGTTAGGTTAAGTGTAACGTCTCAAAAATCCCACAAACGCAGCCATCACTACACTGCCCCATGTAAGGACGACGGTAGTTCCGCTAGCCACCATCAGGCTGTATAGGACTGCACGAATGGGCGGCCATAGGAGGCGAACTGGGTGGCCATCATGAGGAGGATACACGACGGGGCAATGGCCAAAGGTTCGGGTTCAACGAGCTCCATTACAACACTGCATTAGCCTGGTGATCTTCAGAGCGTACAGTCGAAGTTTTAAAAAGTTAATAGAACGAAAAAGATATTTTGAGTAAAGTAAAAGTTAAGGTAGTTATCCAAAGTTAAGGAGCAGAAAAGGACACAGAGAAGAAAGAAGGAGTGTGAAGGAATACTGGATTTCCAGGTAAACTACTGCCCATAAACCCCGAACCTAGCCATCCGTACAGTGCCTAACCCGCCATTGCGATTCTCCCATTGTGCCCGCAGGACTTTGCGGCTTTTATTATAAAACCCAAGCTTCGCGGTTTCGAGACCTCTACACCGCAGCGTAGACCGTACTCATCTTTTTGTTTTGCGTCTGCATCACCTTTGTACCCGATACAACCACCAAGCGCGCCGACGAACCCAGGCTTTTGCCAGTGAGTCCACGGATCACTGAAGCCTCGAGTCCGTAACCCGAGAGGCGCACGGGACAGGAGGAAGGTCCGCGAGAGGCTGCAGCCAACGAGAAAGAGGAAAGGAGAAAAATTGCCCGCCCCCTGGCCCAGGAAGGAGAGAAGGAGCCAGTGGACAGGCGAAAGGAGCGGAGCGAAGGCAGTGTAGTGCGCGGGGCCCCGAAGAAAGACCGAAGAAAAGTGAAGAACGTAAGGTAGGACCAGTGCGTAAGAAAGTGAGACGCCAAGAATTTAGAAGGAAGGCAGTTAGAAGGGAGAAAGTAGGACGTCAGGAAGTGAGAATAAAGTGTACCCCAGACCGAGAATAGAGGGAGTTTTCTTTAGCGAATCTATAACTGTTTTCATTTCGCGGAGTGTCACGAGCGTCTTGCCGACCCTGAGGCTTGAAGACGGGGGTTTTATCTTTGCTGGAAGTAACACGGCCCTTGCTAAGTTATACATCCGAGAAGTCCCGACCGTCCATCAGACTATGGTATATTTGGTCTGCAAGTCGCCGTTTTGGCGCATCCAGATGGGGTGTTGAATGTCTTTGCGTGCAAAATAGGTGGTCATTCCTCTAGCTAGTCTTAGACCATTGTTATCGGTCATTGGCTCTCCTTACCAATTATCGGACGGAAAAAGTCCTCTCTGACTGACATGAGCTTTGGCGTCTCCGATAAAAATTTTCACATCATGCTTTAAGTAGTCTCTGTAGATTTCGTCGAGATATTCCGCCGTGGCATTAAATCTAAATAGGGGTTCTTAATGCATAATCTGAATCTCTACCCAAAAATTGATCGAATTCTAAAATTTCGAACTATATTTAAAAAGCATTCTAAGTTTGTATGGAGATTTTTTTTTGTTCGAGGTGAATTTTTATTCCATCGATTGAACTGTCATTTTATTCACGGAATTGTAATTGTTTTTGTGCGCATTTTTCCGCGTATATTATGGTTTTATTACGCTCCAGTATCTTTCTTTTGATGGGCAACAAAACAAAGATATAAGATCACCGTATCATACTCAGAAAAATACGCTCTTTCTACCATATTGAACTATAGAAAAAAGCAATACCTTAATCACTCTAAATAATCCAATTGAGAATCACATATTTTTCAGAACTGAAAAAGCGCTTCGCTCCAGAATGTTTAACAAACCCTGGGGGAAACCGAAGAAAATAAAAACGTTCGATTGTCAGACAGAATTCACTAAATGGGCAATCGGACATATTTTCTTTAATTTTTTGATCATCTAGGAAAGGGCGTTTTCAGTTCTGGAAAAATTACAATTTTAAATTAAGGCTTACGAAATGCCTGATGAATGCCAGCATGAATTTTTGGTGGAAGCCCCCCGAAAACTCTAGCATTTGAGCAGAATTCCTGGAGCAATCTCAGCAGTAATTTGTGAGGCAATCACAAGAGGAATTTCGGTTGTGCTAAGAATTCTAAAAAAAAGAACCCTGAAAAAACTTTGGAAGCATTCCAGAAAAAATTGCAACAGCAATTTCTGAAAAAAAAATCCTATGATTATTACATTCCTATGACAAGTATTCCTAGTGCTTGGAATTCACTGGCTCAGTGAAATGGGGATCTTCAAGTTTGTTTATGGAATTTCATTCACCCAATATTCAGGCAGAGAATGATTCCGGTGGGATTGTCGGAGGGTTTCCGGCGGGAATTCCAGGATGAACACCAGCCGAAACTTCCAGAGGAAACCCTGAAGAAGTTCCTGATAAAATCCCAGCAGGAACTCCTGGAGGCATCCCTAGATCATTTCCTGAAGAATGCTGGACTTTTGGAGGATTTTGCAGAAATCTGTGGAGAAATCTCAGCAGGAACTCCAAAGTTTCGTAAAAATTCGGAATCAAAATACCTGGAGGACTACGAAGAGGAAATCGTGAAGGAATTCCTGAATGAACTATGGAAAGAATGCATAGAATTGATGAAAACGAATGTGTGGACGAACAACGAGTTGTTATTGACAATAATTTAATGCAGCTAAATTGGAATATACTCCAAGATCGTTCACCACAACCATTTCCCTATCGTTTGGGTTCGTCGCTTGTTGACGTTTTACTCCCCCATCGTTGATGTCTCCAACGCATTCTGCTATTTGAAGCTGCTCTCAAACCAACTAACTTAATTTTAGGTAGGTATAATTGATTCATGTTAAGTCCTTATAATCCACAAAACTTTCATCTGGCTTACGCGATTCAAGCATCTATCTTGAAAACTTTTTAAATACAGGGTGACTGGAAATTCGTGTTACACCCGAAAGGCGGTGAAAGTAGACCATATTTGTTCTACAGGTAGGTCCGGAAATCACTGCTAAGTGAGTTATTCAAAAATTAGTGTTATTAAATTACCCCATCTTTAAACATCTCTAACTCAGAAACTATGAACCGTATAATCAATCTTAGCGCATGGATAGAAAGCTTAAAGCTTTATCTTTTAATGCTCTTTGGACAGGTAATTGATAAAAAGTCATTTAAGTGCAGAAATTTTGACTTTTATGTAAAAAGTGCCTAAAAATGTACCCCTTTTTCACCTTTTTTGATAGTTTACTCGTGAAAAACGTAATAAATGTGAGAAATGTTCTTCTACAAAACATTCATTTTTTGATACGCTACCAAACTGTCCTTTGGTGCAACATTGTATCTTTCATAGTTTTGTCACAATCTTGAATTCAAAATTTTGTGAAATAAATCAATGTTTTTATTGCAATACTGTCTGGCAACCCTACACGTTTGCTTGCTGTTGGTCGTCGTGCGCATGGCAACGAAGTTCAGTGTCGCGGCGGCGGTCATCGTTTGACAGAGCCAACAGTGAACGGCAAATTGCGCGCAATGTTTATGAATCAATCTCAAGGCATCCTTTTCTTTGGGTGAAGATTCAATTCGCCTAGATGCCATACACCCAAACCTACTCACTGGTGGAATTTAGCGAGATCATACCGCTGGGTGGCACCATTTTAAGGGATATTCAAACCTACGGGCCGAGACTGGGTCCGGGCCAGGGCCGCGGCCGAGACTCGATAGGGCTTTTGTCGCTTCGTTCTCACTGCACACAATGCTCACCGGTCTATCAGCGGTGACATAGTAGAGAGTCGGCAGCTGCGTCAAACCATTCCGTCGAGTGCTTTCACGCGCGTGCATGCACAAGTTGCTGTACGGGGAACTGATGGTTGCTAGGACCGTCTCATGATTCTGTGCGCCTGGTGTGTGCTGTGTGCTGTTTGACTGAAATCGTCATGACGGGGTTGAGTCAGGTGTGAGTTTGGTTGTGGTTTGAGCGTTCTCATTATCCTGATGGTTGTGATTATGGTGCTGGGTATCGGTAATTTTGCTTCGAATACGCGTTACAAGGCGCGTCACTGTGTCATGCTTCGCGTTGCTCGACGCGTGTATGAAAGCTGATCGACAAACGCGTTGCGCATCGCTTCACGCGCCGCCTTACTATGTCATCGGCCTATAGCGCCTGCGCACCAGCAATTCATGTTGCGCGAACGCAAGCACAGTATGAAGCGGTTGTCATTTATTTTTGTTTTTGTTTCTGCGCACTTTCTCCAGTGTGTTTGATGTACATTCATCCAGAACTTTCTTTTGTAATTTCTACAGGAATCTGGGATTCCTCCAGCTTTTTTTTTATGATTTTCCTTGGAGTGCTTTGTGGGACTCTCCCGTAGTTCTTTCTGGAAAACCTCTAATGAGATTCTTCTAGGAGTCCTTCCTGGTATTTCTCCAGCTACTCCGTCTGGGTTTTTGTCCTTGAGTTCTACTAAAATTTCTTCTGGGATACTTTCAAGAACTGGTTTAGAATTTTTCTCCAGAAATTCCTCCAGGAGTAGCTTCCCACAGTTTATTTATTTTAAGTTCAACGGGAAGCCCTCCTGAAGTTCCTGAGAATGAGTCCAGGACACCCCCAAAAATACCAAGGGAATTTCTTTAGAATTAGCCTAAGAATTCCTCCAGCATTTGTCGTAGAATCACCCTAGGATTTTACTGGGAATTTCTCCATTATAACTCTGGAAATTAATGCAGGAGTTCTCCAGCAATAATGCATGTTTCTTTTCAGGATTTTTCCCAAAAATTACTGAAGGACTCGAGGGATTTCTCCAGAAATTCCTGCATTAATACCACCAGGACTTCCTCAAGGGATTCCTCCAAAAAATCCTCCACGATGTCATCTGAAAATTCTTCCAGTAGTTCTTCCAGGAATAACTCCAGAAATTCATCTCGAATTTCCTACAGGAATTTCTCTTTAGGAATTGTGGAAGGGATTTCATCAGGAATTCTTCCAGGGATTTCACAAGACAATTTTTCAATAAATTGCTCCAAGACTTTCTTTAAGAATTCCTGCAAGGATTTATCTAGGAATTCCTCTGACAATTCCTCTAGATTTTTTTCTACGGTGTCCCCCAAGAATTCTTCCAGTTATTCCTCCATGAGTTCCTGCAGGAATTCATCCCGAAATTTTACCAGGAAATCCAGCAGGGATTCCTCCAGGAATCCCATCATAAATTCCTCCTGTAATTGCTGCAGGAGATTCTCTAGTGGTTCCTCCAAGGATTCCTCTAGAATTCCTTCCAGAATTTCTCCCAGGAAATCATCAAGAAATTCCTCTAGAAATTCCTTCAGTAATTCCTCCAGAAATTCCTTCAGTAATTCCTCACAGAATTCCTCTAGGAATTTCTACAGGGATTTCTTCAAAAATTTCTACAGAAAGTACTCCAGGCATTTCTCCAAGAATTACTTCATGAATTTCTCCATAAATTATTCCAGGAATTCCTCCAGAAATTACTTCAGGTAGTATTCCAGGAGTTCTTCCAAGAATTCCACCGGAAATTCCTCAAGGAATACCTCCAGAAATTCCATCAGGTATTTTTCCAGGAAGTCTTCTTGGAAATACTCCAGGCATAACTCCAAGAATTTCTCCGTGAGTTACATTCCTACAGGATTCTTACAGCTGTTTATCCAGGAACTACTGCAAGATGTCCTCCAATTTTTTTTCCAGGAATTCCTCCAGTGATTCCTTCATAAATTTCTGCAGTTAATGCTCCACAAAATTCTTTAGAGATTCCTTCAGAATTCCTTCCTGTATTTCCTCCAGGAAATCGTCCAGAAATTTCGCTGCACTTTACGGCGAACCCAGCATCCAGAAAGTGGCCAAAGCCGGAAGGATACGACCCTGCTCACGGTGTGTCTGTTAGAACAAATTTATTACAAAAAAATGGGCATCGCTAATTTTTACGCTACGTGAAAGTTGACGCTACCAGCTTTCATTCAAGCCCAACATCGAAATATTCCATCGGGGGAACTTTTTCATACAAAAATTGGGTATGTTTGTTAAGTAGAAATAGGGATTAATTTGGAACCGTGCATTTTGTATGGGGAAAAACAGTATTCTGAAAAAGTTGTTCGGGATCCCTCGGTGGATTTTTTTGGGGAACACGTTAAATGAAAGCTAGAAGTCCATATTTTCGAAAAACGGCGGATTTGGCGATGCCTATTTTTTTGTGATAAACCTTCACCATATGCACGCCGTGTGCTAAGTTGGTGTTTGCTAACCATCCGGTTGGTACAAGAAGGCGTGGAGCGCAGAGAGCACGATGGGCGGATCAGTGATCTGGCGAGTGTTGGGCGTGACCGTCGTTGGAGAGCTGCAGCTGCAAATCGAGTATTATGGCGGCAAATTGTTGATTCAGTATTATCATGAATTTGATGTTAACTAAATAAATGAAATATTGAGTATGACCATGCCGGGGGTGACATGTTCGATTTCCGATCGGTCCAGAGGTTTAGGCATATAGTATCTTCGTGCCTGCCACACAATATATACATGCAGAATGGTCATTGGCAGAGAAAGCTCTCGGTAAAAAAAGTGGAAGTGCTCATAGAACTGAGCTGAGAAGCAGGCTATGTCCCAGTTGAGACGTAACGCGTGTTTTTTTGTTAGTAGTAAACACTCATGATAACAAGAAGAATGGAATCAATCGGTCCCCTAATCGTTTTGTTTTCGAATAGGATAAATTTGGGGGCATAGGATTACTTCTGGCCCTGTGACCCTATACACAATACAAATCACGCTAATAGACTAGCCACCAGTTGGGTTTTTAAATTAAGAAAAATGTATTGATTTTTTGATTTTATACAAAAAAGCACATTTTTCTGAACCACTATGATTTTTTTCAGATTTTTTAAACTTCATTTTGATACCTAAAATCGCTTTCGAAGAGATTTTTCGAAATCACCTTTTGACAGCTGGCCAACTGCTTGACAGCTCCGCCCAGTACAAAATGCAACAAGGGGTGATTCGACAAATCGCTCCCATACAAACTTCAAACTGATTTTTAAATAGGTTCCCGGGTACCAAAATTCATGAAAATTTGGATTTCGGCTCAGTTTTGCATGCAGATTCTGAATATGGAATTATCTCAACACCGCTAAAGAAGCCAATTTCCTTTTCCTATCATCACTTTTTTTGTCCTGTGTGTGATTAGTCATCACGTATGCGTTGGGTTTGCAATGCGTCCATGCATTGAGATATACAATAGAGTACAGTATACACAAAACCGAAGACCGCCTGTTGTAAGCAAATCACGCTGATGTTCTTCCAATTTTCGCTTGTTTGTTATTGCACGGCATCAAACAGCAAACTCAAACAGAAATTAGAGCTGAACAAACTGTGCAATGTTACATTTTGTGGTGGTGCCATACTTTGCGCGCAACAACAACAACAACCAAAGACAGTGTACGATTGTGATATTTTATTTTGCCATGTAGGTAGTAGGATTTAAATTGTAGTTACTGCATGTTTACGCCGATGTTTGGGAACCGAATTTTTGCTAGCGGAGCAACTTTGAAATATGTTGGAACAACGATGGCAACGTTCTAGGCAAACAGTTGCACAGTTTAATTTTCCTACGAATGAGGATCATTTGTTGTAAAGTGTAAAAAACGCATGTCAATGGAAGTTGAAAGAGGGCAAATAAATTGTTTACCTGAAGAGGTTCGATGACTTCTCGTTTGAAACAAGCTCAAAAATTTTGCTACTTAGTAAAACAAACGCACTCAATTTGTGTAAGAACGACAAACACGCATTCGATTTTTTCACAGGTACATTGCATCAACAACGGTTAAAAATGAGCTGAGAGAATCATGAAAATTTATATCAGTTCGTCAATTTACGACTGTATTGCATAAACCAAACTTCATCCCTCCTATGTCACACTTTTTGTATGAAACCTCTGATTTTTTTGTATGGGTCGTCACAGTTTGCTGATATCTCCTTTCCCCTCAAAGCGTGACGTAATATATGGACTTTCTCTAATCATCCACGTGAAGTGGTCGTTTTGTCCCGTTGAAATGCATTATACTTTTTACAACCCACCCGTATTCAAGAATTGTGCTGAGAAGAATAATGCTTTGAAGTTCTTAAAGTTATATTGTCAATACGACAATTTAGAATGAAACACTAAATTTGAACTGCCTTTCTTATTTTCTCCCAGGTACAACGAAGCTCCACGAAATGGATTGCTTCCGTCATCGAGGCCAAAATACTCCGACGTCTCACCACAGTCCCCACAAAGCGGCCCGGTGAATTTGGCCGTGAGTCCCAACCTACCAAATCCTCACAGCAACCAAACGCTAGGAGCCACAAAGCTGGGCCACCTCGGTCATGATTTTCATGAACGAGCGCTGCAGGCTCACGCCGCCCAAGCTCGAGCCCATGCTCAGCAACAGCAACAACAACAGCAGCAACAACAACATCAACAGCATCAGCAACAACTTCAACAACAGCAACAGCGACATCAAGAACAGCAAAAAGAAGCCGCGGTAGCCGCTGCAGCTGCTGCTGCCGCGGTTGATATTGGAAAGCTGTACTCACCCACAAATCCACGATTATCGTTTTTTCCTGGCCCGATAGATAATTCCTATCCCAGTCTGAACTACGGTCTTTATCCATTTGGGTGAGCAAAAGCTTCAAACAATGTTGAAATGATGTAATACCTACAATTTCCCCTCTGTTCTTTCAGATATTCAGCGGCCCACATAGAAGCTCGATTACTAGGGCGTCCGCCATATATGCCGGGCCAACGGGAACCATATCCGACGTCTCCCTTCCTAACGCCAGGCTCATTCGGCACTCCCGACAGTTCCAAATCGAAAAATTATGCCCCAGTTTCCTTACCACATGTGAATGGCCATATTGGCCTTAAGCCTACCTCTCTTCCACAATTACCTCAGGACAAGATTCCCTCTTCTGAGAGAAGTCCAACATTGCCACCGTCCCCATCATCGTCAGGCCTAATGGGCAGCGCATACTCAGACAGGGACCGGGGATACCCTCCCAGCGGAATGCCATCCGGTATTCCGGAACACTCGTTACACAGCAGCAAATACCCAAGTAACCATCCCATCCTGCACGAAAAGGAAAACAAACTCGAACACAAGCAGCACAATTCTAGTCACCATCAACCGCAGCTCTCGAACCCAGCTTCTTTGTCGAGGTCGCCTTTACAGACCCACCATCCATTCCTGCCACCAATGCCATCTTCATCGTCAACGGCTTCTTCCCAGCCGTCTTCCACCAGTCAACGTCACCACTCGATGCCCCATCCTTCCTCGTCCGCCCTCTCCCATCATCCCCATCCTTCCTTAGCAGCAGACGGCGGGCTTCGTCTCGAACAACTGCCTCAGGATAATGAATTCAAGGTTCCGTCCGGCAAAGAGGGTTCCATGAAGCATCGAATTCTGACGCGACCCGCGAGCGAACGAGACGTGCGACGAAGATCTCCAACAACGAAATCGACTACTATTTTTAGGTGAGTGTCTTGCTTGCCCTTGGTAACGCACCATCCGCCTCCATCGGGAATCGGAGAAAAGCATTGCTTCCGATGAAATTTGTACAATTTCTTTCTGTCTTCCCCCACCCGCAGGCCATACGAAAATGGTACGACCACGAATTTTACCAAGGGTGCCCTGATTCAGCTGGCTGAGGAGTGCAAACGGGTGGAAGATGTGCGAACCGAGGACTTAGTACAAACGGCCGAAAAATCGGCCAACCTGCGGCTGGCGGAATCGACCGCCGTCAAGATTACCCCGCGTAACAACAACGTGATTATCACGTTCAGCTACGACAACAACCGATCCCGGGTGAGTGGAAGCTTGCTTTTTATTTTCTATTACTCATGATGGTAAGGTCACGTGATGCAATCCCATTCCCAGACATCTTTCGAGTGAAAAATTAAGCACAGAACATACCGTAGGAATTATATCCTATTAATAACTTTCAATTATGAAGAAATCCCTGGCCAAGTTCGCAGGGTTTGACGGTATTAAAGTGAAGGTTATTGTAATGTAGTATTCTTTAGTGAATCATATCACCTTTTTAACACTTTAATGCGCCTCCAACGGTTCATCACGAACCGGCTGCTGCAGATGGAGTATGGCTGATCATATGTTTTTGCATATTCATCAGACATGCTCGATAAACACGGAGGGACCGCCGGGGCTCAATAGATTCTATACCCAAGCAATAGTTCCAAGTTGGTTGGATTTAAGAAGGTTTTGAGGATCGTTACAAATCCTACTACAAATATTATAGGTTTTGTAACAGGTTTTGAAAACTTTTTTGCCAGTAGACTTGAAAATGCTGTTTGGGCTTTCTTTCCCACGTTTTTTGGTTGATTTTGATTTACTACTAAATTTACAATAATTTGAGCAATTTACAATAATTAAATATATTTAAATTAGTAATTTTATCAAAACAATTTTTTTTTTCAATATTACGATGATATCCAGTAATATTCTCTTTATATAAATCTGGTAAAATCAACCGAATAGTAGGAAGGAAAGTTGCAGCATAGATTCGATAGTTGCTGATAGATTCGAAGCTAACGTGCGAACAATGGATTACTGCACGATACTACTGGCCTGCTTGCTCTCACACATGGTTTGACGTTTGAGCGGTGACGACACCGCTCAAACGCCAAATTATCTTTGGGAGTGAGCGGGCCGGCCCAAGTTCGTGCAGTGGACCATACTTTAACACTTTATTGACGTCAATGCGTTCGACGTGACATTTTGGACAAAAACTGATTGTTTCTAAGCTGAATGACGTTACTTGTGTATGACTAGGCTGACATTTCTAGGTTACGGGGAGAAAATGACTTGGTTTATCTAGGTAGGACCGATAGGACAAATGAACGGATTGGCCCTGTTTTAATAGTTAGGTTGTTTTCGTTTCTCGTATCATTGGAAGCCCATGCATGACATGTTCAAAACTTGTGTCTATCATTGGGGATGGCGCCAATGCTGTAGGTGGCTACCAACATAGGTGTTATCGCAGTAATGGTTGTTGTCTTCAATTGGTATTTGACCATTATTAATTCAACTATACATTTTACATAATATTTCTTGGAGATAGCATAGGCACAGTTGTTAACATAGACAGCATTTTGTGCTATGTTGTTTCCAAGAAGTAATATCAAGGATATAAACATTCCTGGTGCTTCAGGTTTCGCGGGTAAAGATTTATTCTGATAGCTTCATATACTTCACATGACTGAGGGTAGACAGACATGACTAATACATCTACGGGAGGGAAAATGCAAAATTTTGATTAAAACTACTTAGGCACAATGTAAAAACTAGTGTTAAATTGGGCAACATAGCCTATTCCGTCTAAACATTGGTCTTGGTAGAGATGAAATTTGAATAACGGGTTCAGCCTTGACAATCAAGCTGTCACGCAGCTCCAACTGAAAACCCATAAAAAAAAAAAAAAAAAAATAACTTTCAATTATGAAGAAATCATTTCTGGTAGTATTTTTCATCTAGATGAATAACTGCTAATAAAATATCCTAGCGGAATTGATAAGACAAATGTAGTCAGTTGATGAACAAATTCTTGGTAAAATAATAAAACGACAGACGGAGCACTGTTGCCGGAACACTGTTGCATCGTGCAGCAATTCCTTCGAAATTGCAGGAGTGGTTGAAGAGAAATGTTGCTAATTTGGAAGAGATGGAAGAGATTACCATGTAGATTTTTTGGCAGCGTTATAAATGAAGGAAGATTGTTGAATTGTAGGGTCCTGTCCGGACCGGGTACATACATACGCTATTGAAATCTGCAATCCCTACAAGTTTCTTATCGGTGCCCTTCTCCTCATTGCCAGCCCCAGTTCCCAGTGGTCATACAAAAGGAAACCAAAGACTCGGATCATGTCGTGGAAAGAGCCATTCGATGGTTCCTTCCCACATCTCTGAAGACTGCTCTGAAAGAGTCATTGCATCTCTTACCATGGCCATCACGACCCTGTAGGTATCACCCCACGGATTCGCATTGGCCATCTGACAAAGTTCCTCAAAGCAGACCTTTTTGCGTGCCCATATCTCGGTCTTTAGTGCGACCTTGACAGCGGCGAACGTCTCTCGATGGTCATTTCGCTGCACATAAGTACGTGTTCGCTGCATCCGCCGCATAGCCCGTAGACAGGCACGGTGCAGGTTCACAATAGCCTGCATCCATTAGTACACCGGTGGTCTCCCATTTCTAAGGTGGCCTTGCCCAAGTATAGTTGCATCGTATGCACGCAAGAGAACCGCTACCAATTCTTTAACGTTTATACCGAGTAATCTTTGCTCAGGGCGGAGCGCCTTCCTAAATACCTCGTCGTTAAAGTATGGTGTCATTCATCTACGAGGACTTGACGTTAGCCTTCTTTCGCCCGCTGCCTGCTATTATAACCGCCAGATGGTCGCTATGTGGGCATCATCTAACCTCCAGGTCGAATTACTTGCTAGGCCAGAACTTCAAAAAGTAACGTCGATGGTCGACTCTGCACCGTTTCAGCAAGAAGTGCTTATTCCCGTAGCTAGGTCTCAGTGTCGTACTGGCGTAAAGCATAACAAGCGCGCACGTCATCGAAACTGTGGGTCCTAGCTACGTGCATGAAGCTACTTTTAGCATCGACATTAGCTAGATTGACATTTTGAATGGACAGTGCCTCTAGCAGGATCTGACACTGCTTCCTCATTACACCGCCCATGCATTGAAGTCACCCGTTGTTATTGAAAGCCGTCAACATGGTCGTCATACAGTCCAGCATCTGCGTGAACTGTTCGATCCACCACCCCGAAGGCGCATAGGGGTGATACTCAAATTATGTCACGCCCTTTTTCAACCCGCCTTCACCCCTATCACACTTTTTGTATGGGAACTTAAATAGTTTTGTATGGGTCGTCACGTTACACAAAACTCCTCCCCTTAAAAGCGTGACATAATTTGTGCATGGCATCATATCAGCTACAAAAGTAGACCCGGTTGACCTTGGCGACCACGAAACCCTCGTAGGATGTAGACACCAACTCCTGAATTGGTTAATTCCCCGTTGTCCATATTGCCGCCAATTTGGACCCATCCGCTACCAAATTTCAGTTACCGGCAGGTACTTGGCATTGATCCGCTATGATGGCGATACCCGTCCCCCACTCAGCGACTGCCTGACACAGCAGTTGCTGGACTGCGTCCCCGTTGATCTGGTTCACCTGTGTTACCTGCACTGATAAGTCACAGCTGAGGCTCTTTTGAAGGCCGAGCAAATGGAACCTCCCGTCGGGAGCTTGTTGTTCATGGATTTCCCGGAATCGCTTGGGACGGTTTGTGCATCCTTGCACCTCATGGCCTTTATCTCCACATCTTTTAAGTAAAAAACTTGCCCCTCTCAAGGCCTTATCAGTCTCACGACTCAGCCAGCTCCGGTTTAAGACACTTGTAGCAAACCTGCGGTGTCTCGTGTATGCACAGCGGACTTATCGGCGTCCACCACAGGTAGCTAACCAAGGTCACCTGTATATCTGCCGGGACTTCACGTAGCCGAAAGGCTGTAGTGGCCACCTGCACCTCGCATTATTACCGCAGTGCGGTCCACGTCCGTGACCCTCCGTCCAGATGTTTGACCCTTAAAAGTCGCTTCAGTGAGAGCTCTCAACTCGACACCCTCGCCCTTGTGGGTTTCATCGCGCTTGAGCTCGAGAATCATTTTACCTGTACAAATTCGTCGAGTACGTCGACTCCAAGATCCATGAGCTTGGCATCACTCCCCATCGGCTTCAAGACCTCCTGAGTACTTAGACTCGCCTATCGTGATAACGAAGGATTCACGCTTCCCGCTTCTTCGTTTTCCCTCCGAGCCGCCTTAACCTGTGGTGGCTGAGGACCAACCAACTGTCGCAAGCCCCTACTCCCTTCGATGCGGGACGGGCCGGCCTTCTAAGGCCCACCCTTCCCAGATGCCTGAGACACCTGGTCGGGGTCCGAAGTACCGGCATTTAGTTAACAACCTCCTGACCTTGCGAGGGCCGCCTGGTAGCTCATCTTCTGACGGCTGCCTCGCACGCTTCTGTGGTTGCTTGCGGTAAGCATTCGCGTCCGGCGTACCTTTCGGGCTATCTACAAATGAGAAGTCTCAATCTGGGTAGACTTCGCAGCTTTAAACTTCACGAGTTTCACGGAGTTTCCTACGCTGACACATTGCGCACTGCAACCTGCTCTTGTCTTTGCTCACCTTAGAGGAGACCCAGCGCATCACTACTGCTACTAAGGGCCGATTTCTTCACCTCGGCTCAACCGGTAAGCCAGGCTTACCCATACAGTTAAACCTGGCTTAACGCTTAAGCCAGGGTGAAGAAATCGCCCCTAACTGGTTTCCGTTTATTATTATTTATTTATTTTGGAAACTTATGAGAAGTACGGGAAAACACCATAACAGAACTCTACATCGACCGACGGGACAAGGAAAAAATTACTGTGAGGAGTGCCAAGGTGCCCTCATCGATGATCCGTTCCGTAGTGCTATTCTAATAAGGCAGCTACACGCTTATCATACCCTTGATCTTCTCGATCCATAACATATCGTTTACTAATAATAATTTCTCCTCTTTTCTTCTCTTTGCAGATCGACATCGAGGCAACGATCGAGCATCCTTTTTTCGTGTACGGACAAGGCTGGGCCTCCTGTAGTCCGGAGAAATCTCTGCACCACTTTGGTCTCAAGTGCCAAAAGTTGCAAGTCGGTGACATTTGTCTCTCTTTGATTCCACGTGAAAAGCCAAAAACGAGCCATTCCTCCTCTAGTTCGTCGTCTACATCGTACCTGGCTCCACAGCCGGCGTCATCGGGTGGAGGTGGTGGTGGTGGTGTTGGTGGTCAGTATCTGCCTCCCTCCCAGCAGTTACACCATCACGACATCAACGGAAATCAGACATCGCTACACCACCAGCCCCCATATCATCTCCAGCAACATACTCAACAATCGCTGGGTCATTCGCCGCGAGCCAATCGCGATCGAGGTGAAATCGGCGGTCAATATCTATCTCAGAATCTTTCGCGCAAAGCGCCGTCCTTCCATTCGTCAACGATTCCTACAACGGCCACCACTACGGCCGTTTCCTCTCGACCTTCTGGTACATTACCGTACAGCAGCTTCCCGTCGGTGCCGGCGTTTTCTATGCCCTTTTCGGCGGCTAATTTAAGTAAACCCCACGATCCTTCCCACTATTCGCCAAAAAGGTCTCCCGACCATTTGACCCTAGGCAACCGATCGGGCACCAAATCCCAAGGATCGCTCGACTCGGCCGATCAGCCCGTGGCTATGGTTGTGGACAAACCTACCCATTCCTCGTCCTCTTCCACATCTTCGACGTCCTCGGGCGTCAGCAGTGGGGCGTCGTACACTTCTTCATCGTCAGCCGTAAGCAACGTCAGCAGCGGTGTTGCAAAAACTGCTGGCAACATGGCCGCTTCCGTGACAGATAGCGGTAACGTCAACATTGACGACGAAGATTGCGTCATTGATGCGTCCGTTTCGCGAAAGCGCCGATGGTCTGCACCGGATGTGTGCGACGACTCGGAGGATGCCTGCCAAGATCCAAAGGCAGACGGTTCGGATGGGCAACCCCCACCGGCAAAGGTTTCCCAGCCGCTAACCTAGGTTGGTGGTTTCTATTTATTAGGTGTAGCTTTGGGACGCTCGTGCAAGCGTTGGCGTGCATTTGTAGAAGGTTATGTGCAAGAACTTTTGCAAGTTGTGCCGATGATTGGAGGAAGCCACTGAATAATATAGCAACTTAAGATTTATCCAATAAACCGTTTTCGATCTCAACTCATTCATTGAACGTTGGGAGATTTTGCTCCTAAATTGGTTCAGTGGTTTCCTTCAGGACAGTACAACCCGCGAACAAAATTTGTGTAGATATTGGTGATTTTGACAAACAGTTAGATTCGGAGAATATATTCGATTTATATACATGAAACAAAAAACCTAAACGCTCATTTGTAATGTGAATGATAGATGTTTTCTAAAAACAAACAATTAGGTGCACGGTTTGGAAAATTATTTAAAAACACGCAGTTTTGTCAGAGAACGTTGCTTTTTTATCCATTTTTATCGAAGGATAATCAATTCTGCCCCATTTTGTTTTTTAAGTTGTTTTTCATGATATTGTTAAACGAACGGTTCGATTACTTAGTTTGTATGAGCAAAACTATTGCAAATATTCTAATGGCATCTTACGAAATGTTACTGTTGTTATTTCCGGAAATTGTGTTAGAGGAATATGATCAATTTGAAACCTACCAGTACGATACGCGATGTTAGCCTAACCTAGCTGTCAGCACGCTGGCAATCATTGCAATGTTGGCCATGAATTTTTCAAATAATGAAATGAGTTTATAAAACTCGGAATGAGGAGTAAATGACAAAGAAGTTGGAAAGAGTCATGAAAACAACTGCTAGAACTTGAAGCTGACAAAAAAAAACAAGATGTAAAAGTTACTTACTGATGATAAACATTCAAAAAACATCTTCATGTAATTATGTAAACTACGCTATTGCAACTCTGTGTTTTTTGAATAATTTTCTTTAACCGTGGTACAAAACCATTTCTCATACATTCAAACAAAATTAAGAAACATATGGGAAGAAACTAAATATACTATTGAAAAACAAAATGCTATTGATGTGATTCAGAAACTGAAAAGTATTGATTGGAATCAAATCTAATTCGTTGTTGACACTTAACCAAGTAACAAAAATTAAAAACTATACGCGAAAGCGAAAGAAAGTTGTGTACATATAAATTTTATTAATTTACTTCGTAGACAATTAGCTAAGAGCAGTAGATGTAAGATTTCATTGGGAAATTTGCCATGCTACAAATTATTGATAGATACATACAGAAAAAAACACAGAACAGTGGCCAAGAGAGCAAAGCAGGTTTCATAAAAAATGGCAGACATGTGTCGAACCATGCTCGACAACTGCGTGAAAAGGGAAACCTCAATTTAGTGAAGAAATTCCATTAGCAGATCGAACGATGGCCACTATTGCAACGTTGAAACAACTATACAGTATACACAAACACTTGTGAAACAAAGTAAACAATATACTTTTGCACACCGACAAAGGAAAGTGGAGAAGAAGAAAGAGTCGATACACGTAATGTTCTCGGGGCATTTAAACAAATAAATCGAAACTGAACACAATTGGACAGTGAAGAACATAGATAAACAAAGAAATCCTACATATATTTTTTCCTAGCTGCAAAAGTCAGATTGTATGTGCCTTTCGGAAAATAAACATAGATTTTTATTTTTTCAAAGAGTGAAACCGTAAGTACATTCGGTAACAGTAAAACATATGCCTTTTTATATTACACACTCACACGTACACAAAAAAATAGTCGGATTGAAAATCTGTAGAAGCTCATACATATTACCGAGTAATGGTAACACAAAATGAAAATTTGAGATAAAACCTAAACATTTATAATGCCGCATAGCAGCAGCAGCAGGAACACAAGTTGTGGATAGAATATGTACGGTAGACAGAAGTATTAGAATTATTTTCTCTCCTGAAGATGACAAAACAAACACGTAAATGGTACTCAACAGAACAGTGCTTAGTTAGACAAAAAAAAACTTTGACAAATTTATGCACAAAATAAAGTTAAAAAAAACCTGCAGTGTATAGGGTTGTAAGCTAATGTTGTAAATTAATGTCAATCAAATTGGAAAAACAAATAAATATTAAAATATAAAATCATGTGATGTGTACGGTTCGACTGGTTTTATTGAACGATCATGATGACTCACCCTTTAACTAAAAGCTAGAGGCTTTCCACGCACCAGCACGAATCGATTTGTGTAGAGTGTAGAGAGATTTTAGAAGAGAAGGACGCAGCGAGGGCGGTCATGCTGCAGCACGGGACCCGACAGAACGTGGAGCGATATAGAAGAACGTGGAAACAACAGACCCGTTTCTTCCGGGAGTAAATGCGCCGCCAGGCAGAAGCGGAATGTGAACAAATGGAACTGCTGTTCTGGTCACAAGAAACGCGGATGTTCTATCAGAAGCTCAACGCATCTTGCAAAACCCTTGTGCCACGAGCAGAAATGTGCAGGGATAAGAACGGTAGCATCTTGACTGACGGACGTGAGTGTGATGACCACTATTAGCGTGATGAAATGAGTGACCTACGACTACTCGTTTAGAGATAGCCGATCAGAAATAATAAAGTCAGTTGTTTGCTGAAGCGTGCATCGTAAGCATCTCGGTCTTCTGAATGGTATATAATCCGAACCGTCTAAACTAGAATACCTAGATATAATAGCTGGCGGCGAGGTGAAAATCGAGTTGGGTTTTAGTGATTTGCTAAAAGTGTGGTTTGATTAAGCAACACAATAAACCGTTGTGGACATATATCACCTGACGATCATCTCAATTTTGGTGATTCTTGACGGTGTAGTGATTTGGTTTGCATGCCTAGGACCGTTTGCATGTAATTGGAATAAAACAATAAAAGTAGAGGTTTGGTTGTTTTGTTCAACAGAAAGTGCTTGAAACACAATAGTGTACAACCCGCCATCGTAC
This sequence comes from Aedes albopictus, assembly GCF_035046485.1. NCBI lineage: Eukaryota > Metazoa > Arthropoda > Insecta > Diptera > Culicidae > Aedes > Aedes albopictus. The sequence goes on from NC_085136.1 coordinate 162,911,026, forward strand.
TGTTTGTCTATAGTTTGGTTTGGCGCGGTAAGACGACAAGTGACGAATAGTGATCAATATAAGTCACAGACATTTTTGCGTGTGGTTGGTGCTAGCAGCCATCTATTCTTCGGTTTGTATTGCGCTGTGGATATTTTTTTCAACCTGCTATTTGTCCTGCTGAGTCATCTATCCACCAGGTACGTTTATGTGTTCAGTGTCGTTTGTTTGTTACGATAATTGGGTTTTGTTTGACAAAAGTATATTACGAAGTTTTAGAGAGGTTTTGCAGGTATTGATGAAACTGTTTAATTTTTTTTCTTTGGTCGAGTAGTTTGATTTAAAAATTAGTTACCTAAAATCCGAAATTTGGCTACTACAAGTGTTTGAATTTTTGCGTTTTTGATTTTTTTTTCCGTTTTAAAGTAAATATGCCTATTGTCAGTAACATCGAGCCGTACCATCCAGGTGGGAGTATACCCTTCTCCCAATATTTAGAACAGTTGGAGATAATGTTCGACCACCAGAAGGTTGCAGAGGCGGAAAGAAAAATCAGCTTCCTGGCAGCTTGTAGTACGGAGGTATACAGTGAGTTAAAGCTGTTGTTCCCCGGCAAAAATGTGAGGGAATTAGAGTTGAAGGAAATGACTGATGCATTAAAAAAACGTTTTGACCAAACCGAAAATGACCTGGTGCAGCGGATTAGGTTCTATGCTCGGGTTCAAAAGCCCAATGAGCGCGCCGTAGATTTTGTTCTGGCTGTGAAGCAACTAGCCGAGTTTTGCAACTTCGGCAACTTTAAAGACACAGCGATACGTGACAAATTGCTTTGTAGTATACAAAGTAAGCAACTACAGGAAAGATTACTGGACGAGGACGACTTGACTTTGGCTAAAACTGAACGCATAATCATCAATCGAGAGCAAGCAAATCAGCGAGCTTCACTAATTAGCGAAGAACAGCCTAGGGTTAGCGTGGTTGAACGCCTTGGTAGGAAGAAGGTAGAATTCCGTCGTGATTCAACTCCACCGCCTATGAGATCTAGAGGTAGGAGTCCGGACAGGAGCAGAGAATATCGAGGACGTGCTGGTAGCTGGAGCCGTAGTCGTAGTCGTAGCAGGTCGGATTCAAGAAAGCGTGGCGGAAGAACTTTCTTCTGCAATTACTGCAGGCGGAAGGGCCATACTAGAAAGTATTGCTTCGACTTGAAGCACCAGAAGCAGTCCATAAAATCGGTTGCTGTTGACAGCAAGAAACCGAACTTAAACGAGAGGCTGAGAAGAGCGAGAGATGATGATTCTTTTTCAGACAACGAAAGGATGGACGTTTTGATGGTTTCTGCAAGCAAGCGAACTAGTCAGCCGTGCATGATTGACCCGGTCATTAATAACCAGATTTTGCGTATGGAAATAGACAGTGGGTCCGCTGTTTCCGTTATAAGTAGAACAACTTACGAGCGATCCTTTAGAAGCAAGCCTTTGTCTAACTGCTCAATCGAACTAGCTGTTGTCGATGGTGCTCCTCTAGCCGTTGCCGGAAAATTTGTTGCAGAGGTTACCACAAACGGGTTGCGCAAGAAGTTGCCATTGGTAGTTGTAGAAAGCAGGAAGGATTTCATCCCGTTGTTCGGCAGAGACTGGCTGGACGTTTTCTTCCCAACATGGCGTGGAGCTTTTCGTCCGTTAACGGTGAATCGCGTAGAGGCATCGGAAGAAGAAGTCGTTATAGAGGATGTTAAGGGTAAGTTTCCAAATGTTTTCGACAATGATTTATCTTCCCCTATCAAAGGTTTTGAGGCAGATTTGGTGGTGAAGCAAGATGAACCAATTTTCAAACGCGCGTACGATGTACCATACCGTTTGCGTGATAAAGTGGTTGAACACATTGATTCCTTGGAGCGAAATGGTGTGATAACCCCCCTTGACGTGAGTGAATGGGCTTCTCCTGTCATAATTGTCGTAAAGAAGGACCAAGGAATCAGAATGGTTATCGATTGCAAGGTCTCCATCAATAAAATTATTGTACCCAATACTTATCCTCTACCAGTACCTCAAGACTTGTTTGCGTCCTTGTCAGGTTCGAAGGTGTTTTGTTCGCTTGATCTCGCAGGAGCTTACACTCAGTTACGCCTCTCCAAAAGATCTAGAAAGTATATGGTGATAAATACTATCAAGGGTTTATATTCGTACAATCGTTTACCACAAGGTGCGTCTAGCAGTGCGGCAATTTTTCAAAAAGTTATGGATCAAGTTCTAAAAGGTTTGGACAAGGTATTTTGTTATTTAGATGACGTGTTGATAGCTGGTGAGGATTTTGAAGACTGCCAAAAGAAACTTTATTTGGTCTTGGAGCGTTTGGCCAAGTTCAACATTAAAGTAAATTTAAAAAAATGCAAGTTTTTTGTTTCTAGTTTGCCTTATTTGGGACATGTTTTAACACAAAATGGAGTGTTGCCGTGCCCAGATAAAGTTGAGACGATCCGTAGAGCAAAAGCTCCGGATAACGTCGCAGAATTGAAGGCATTTTTGGGTTTGATCAACTACTACGGTCGATTTATTCCCAAGCTATCTCCCCGTCTCTATCCATTATACTGTTTGTTGAAGAAAAATGCTAGATATGTCTGGAACGAAAAGTGTAACGAAGCCTTTGAGGATTGCAAGAAATTGTTGTTGAGCTCTAATGTTTTGGAATATTACGACCCTGATAAGCCCCTTGCTGTAGTTTCTGATGCTTGTAACTATGGTTTAGGAGGTGTAATTGCACATATAGTCGGCAAGGAAGAGCGACCAATTAGTTTTACATCTTTTTCATTAAATTGTGCACAGAAATCGTATCCTATTTTGCATCTCGAGGCTCTAGCCGTGGTCAGTACGATAAAGAAATTCCACAAGTATTTGTACGGTAAAAAGTTTACCGTTTACACTGATCACAAGCCCTTGATAGGTATTTTTGGGAAGGAAGGAAGAAATTCTATTTTCGTAACGAGATTACAGCGATACATCATGGAGTTGTCAATCTACGACTTTGATATTGTTTATCGTCCTTCGTCAAAAATGGGCAACGCTGACTTCTGTTCACGTTTCCCTTTAGTTCAGGAAGTTCCACGTGTATTACAGCGAGACTACATAAAAAGCATCAATGTCACAGGTGATTTGCCATTGGATTGCACCATCATTGCTAAAGAGACATTGAGGGATGAATTTCTTCAACAGATTCTGTTTTTCTTGAAAAACGGCTGGCCTAAGAATCTGAAAAAGCAGTTTCGGGACGTTTATTCCAACCATCAAGACCTGGAGGAGGTTGATGGTTGTTTGCTCTTTCAAGATCGAGTTGTAATTCCAACGGACTTGCAAACATCGGTGTTAAAACTGCTTCATAGGAACCATGCTGGAATCACAAAGATTAAGCAGTTAGCGAGAAGATCAGTGTACTGGTATGGTATAAATGGTGATATTGAACGCTTTGTGAGAACATGTTACGTTTGTAACCAAATGGCTGTGACATCAAACAAGCCGTTACAAAGCAAATGGATTCCTACAAATCGCCCTTTCAGTCGAATTCATGCCGACTTTTTCTACTTCCAGCATAAGGTTTTCCTGATTATTGTCGATAGTTATTCAAGGTGGCTTGAGGTTGAATATATGAAATATGGGACGGATGCCAAAAAGGTCATTGGCAAGTTTTTGGCCATGTTTGCAAGGTTTGGTCTACCTGATGTTATTGTAACTGACGGTGGTCCGCCGTTTAACTCAAAATATCTAATAGAGTTTTTTGAGCAACAGGGAATCAAGGTAATGAAATCCCCACCGTACCATCCCGAAAGCAACGGTCAGGCGGAAAGAATGGTCCGCGTTACTAAGGAAGTTTTGAAAAAGTTTCTACTCGATCCCGAAATGAAAAAAATGGACATTGAAGACCAAATATCATACTTTTTGTTCAATTATCGTAACACTTGTACAGAGGATTCCAGGTTTCCCTCTGAAAAACTTTTGACATTCAAGCCAAAGACAATACTAGATTTAGTCAACCCCAAGAATAGTTTTAAAAGACATTTGACGACTCAAATTGACGAGAAATATCGTTTGATGAATGAAGACACGGGAGTTGATTATTTTCTTAAGGACGATTTTGCGAAACTACGCACTGGCGATCCTATCTATTATAAAAATTTTAAACCAACAGAGTTGAAAAGATGGTTGGACGCAATATTTTTAAAACGACTTTCTCCCAATGTATTTCAGATATCTGTTGGTGGTAGGACGTATACTGCTCATCGCGAACAGTTGAAGTTTAAGGTCAAAAGGCCCAATTTATTTGTTTGCGATTGGAAAGAGAGCAGAAAACGTCCTAGGGAGGAAGACGGTGATGATAGTGATGACCCGGACAGCAGTGACGTATACGGTTTCGTAGCAGATTCGTTTTTGTTTAATCCGCAAGCGCAATCCGACAGTAGTTTGTTAGAATCGAGCATGCATGGCAGTAGTTTGCCATTACTGCCGTTTTCAGACGGGAGTTTAAACAGTAACAACCCCGTTCCGACGATCGTTGCCGATGATCCAGCATCATCCACGAGGGCGAAGCGTTCTGACATCGTCGCGTGTCCGAATCGAAGGCGTTCTACTGAATTTGTGCAATCGAACGGAAGTAGCACTTGTGATTCATTCAGAAAAGTCAGTGAGCTGCAATCGCATAATAATGAAGTCGAACAGCGGCAAGAAATTATTCGAAATGAAGTCGTTGGTCATCGAGAAGGTACAAGAATCAGGAGGTCTCATCGAACAAAGCGATTCAAAAGAGATTCTAATTATTTGTATTATTAAGTTGAATTATATTCAGTCGGATTATATTTAAGCTTTCGAAGTGAATTATCATAAATGTTAAATTTGACCTGAATTTATTGTATATTGGTTTAATCTTAAGGAGGAAGAACTGTGATGACCACTATTAGCGTGATGAAATGAGTGACCTACGACTACTCGTTTAGAGATAGCCGATCAGAAATAATAAAGTCAGTTGTTTGCTGAAGCGTGCATCGTAAGCATCTCGGTCTTCTGAATGGTATATAATCCGAACCGTCTAAACTAGAATACCTAGATATAATAGTGAGGTGATCGAAAGGTGGAAGCTGCACTACGACGAATATCTGAATGGTGCGGAGAGCGCAGACATGGAGGACGAAGGCAACGGGAGAAAGTGCTAAGTCAGTTTAGCAGGGAACAACAACGAACAAACACCCACGTTGAGGGAATTTAAGAAAACCGAGTCAGGAAGTTAAGGAAACTGGTAAGGATGGTATCGGAGCTGAAGTCATCAAGGTGGACCAGGAAAAGTTGGGATGGGATGGGAAGGAAGGTGTCATTTTCCCCATCTCCAAGAAAGGTGACAAGTTGGAGTGCGAGAACATCAGAGCAACGGCCGCTTGATAACGGACTAAATCTTTACCGTATCAGCTATCAGTATGTCGGCTCCAGAGGCACGTTCTCCTCCATTTGGGAAATTTGTTCCATCGCCATAAACACGCCATAAATCTTTACCGTATGGCAAATCCTCAAAAAAAAAGCCGTGAATACCAGGTCTCAACACACCACCTGTTCATCGACTTCAAGTTGGTGTACGACAGTACCGACCGCAGAGAGCTATGGAATATCATGGATGAGAACGGCTTCTCCTGGAAGCTAGTTAGATTGATCAAAGCGACGATGAACGGTGTAAGAAGCTGCGTAAGTTGTGGTGTAAGAGTTTTGGGCGATCCGCCTAGTTTGTTCGAATCTCGCCGGTGACTACGATAAAGATGATGGTCTCTCATGCCTACTCTTCAACATCGCCCTGGAAGGTGTTATGTGACGAGCTGGGCTCAACAGTCGAGGCACAATTTTCACAAAATCCGGCCAATTTGTCTGTTTTGCGGATGACATGGACATTATTACTAGAACATTTGGAACGGTGGCAGAACTATAGACAGGACACTTTCGATGTGGTGGAGGACTTCCTCTACATCGGGTCCTTATTAACGGCAGACAACAACGTTAGCCGCGAAATACGGAGGCGCATCATCAGGGGAAGTCGGGCTCCACTAGAACCTGCGGTCGAAAAAAAATTCACTTTCGCACCAAATGTACCATGTACAAGACGCTGATAAGACCGGTCGTTCTATACGGGCACGAGGCCAGGACTATGCTTGAGGAGGACATGTAAGCACTCGAAATGTTTGAGCGGCGGGTGCTTTGGACCATCTTTGGCGGTATGCAGGAGCACGGTGAGTGGCGACGAAGAATGACCCACGAATACGCTGCATTCTACGGCGAATCTAGCATCCGGAAGGACGCAAAAGCTGAAAGGATACGATGGGCAGGGCATGTTGTGAGAATGTCGGACAACAACTTTGCAAAGCTGGTTTTCTCAAGACATTCGAATGATACAAGAAGACCTGAGGGGATCGTGCAAGAAGGGCGGACCAGGTGGCAGAATGATCGTGCAAATGTGGGACGCAGCCGATGTTGGAGGACTGTAGCCACGAATCGAGGGTTTGTTGCGAGGAATTGTTGCTTCAGCTTAATTGTAATAAAATAACGATATATGTAATACTTAATAAATAAATTATTGAATGAATACCTAAAAACAAAATAAAATTACTTCCATAATTTAAAACTCAAATGCGTATTCCATGACACAGTATCCTTTCATTTTCCACTTACGCTCACGCAGTCAAACCGCCAGAACAAGCGCCAGACCATCAGAAGCTACCACCCCTTTCGAAGCTTCCATCGATCAACCACCCACTGTCGCCCGCGAGCTTTCCCGTAAAACGTCAAACACAGCTGCTTTGCGCTAGTGTGCGTCTCCTACCACCCCCTTTGAAAACGTTGAAAACAAAAAGAAAAGCTTTCGCAGAGTTGACGACGACGCCAGAGCTGTCACGCCACCGTGCACTAACACACCTACATTATATAGGTAAACAAACCGACGTGTGCATGCATGTGTTAAGTGGGACCATGTGAAGAGACTTGAGCCGGGTACCTAAAATGAGACGAAAACGCCGCCATCAGCCTTTAATTTTCTTTAGATTCTGAATTTTACGCACAACTTTACGTAAAAAAAATACAACCAGCTGCAAGTATAAAGACCGATGCAATTCTATAACTTTGGTTTGCAAGTTGCACTCATGTTTTGTCAATTATTTCAAACTGTGTCGAATACACCGCCGTCAAACGTTATAGTCTACCCATTGGCGCAGAACTCTATCGTCGAAAAGGTTGAGTGCGAGTGATGTGTCAGATTGCCACATAACAAACGGCAAAATTCTGCTGACTGCTCGGTGTTTTCTGACGAGTGATATTTTCTGGGGCGTGAAAAGTGCTAAATTTTCCTCTTTCGAAGCACAAATTTTCCTTTAATTAGAAGAATGGCCGAGACGCCAAGTGAATCCGGTGCGCCGTTGGGACTGAGCACGATGAGAGAACCGCAATTGGACGAAATACCAGCGTCGAACGTAAGTTGCAAATGTCATCGATTTTTTTTTCTTGCTTTCTGGAGGATTGTCTTCTTTTCGTCCGAATGTAGGTTCGATCCAGCCTGGCCGAATTGGAAACCCAGGCATCGCAGGTGCTGAACCGTTTGGAGTACGTCAAAGTGGCCCTGGAGCAGCACCAGCAAAATGCGATGTTCCCGCAGCTGCCGGTGAGTCCCGGATTTCTACAGCCGGATAAGAAACCAACGGCGGAAGTGCTAACTTCGCTGGAGTCGCTTATATCCCAGCTGGACATCGACGAAGAGACGGATTTTGTGCTTCCTCCTCTGGATGACTCCTCGCAACTGGCATCGGTTAGTCATTCGATTGGTGCTTACCTTTCGGCGCTGGACCGGCAGTATCTGAGTCGGATCGTGTCGAAAATTGTGTCCGATACCAATCGCTGGCTGAGCCATATGTTCCGGTACATGGATTGCAGCACCGGTTACTATCGGGACAGCGCGGAATGTATTCTGCACGCCGTAAGGCTAGCCATAGCGACTCGCTTTCCGGAATCGATGGAGAACCGGTTGGCTCAGTTGCAGAATGCAACGCTTTACCTTTCGGAGACCAGCTCGCTGTTTGCCCTACAGAACACGTGCCGTTACGTGGGGCTTCCTCCGGCAAATATCCGGGTGGTGCCTTGTAATACGTTGTTCGGTGTGCGCGGGACGATGGATGCTTCCGAACTGCAGAAAATGCTGGCCACCGACGTTGAAGCTGGCAAGATTCCGTTGTTCTTGATGGCCGATCTGGGATCGTCCATTTGCGGCGAGGTGGACAACCTGACGGTGATTCGGCAGGTCTGCAGTTTGAACAACATGTGGCTGCACTGCCAGGGACACTGTTTGGCTGCGCTGGCCGTCACCAAAGGAACGCTGACTGGGGTAAGATTGTGATTTTTTCATCTATGTATGTGGTATTTATAGCGGGTCATTTGCAAATTTGGAGAGAATCTTCTCAGGATTGTGGAGATAATTCTTCCTGGATTCTGGAGAGTGTTCATTCAGGATTCTGGAGAGAATTCTCCCAGGTTTCTGAAAAGAATACTTATAGAGTTCTGGAGATAATCTGCAGATAATCTTCCTAGGGTTCTAGAAATAATTTTCTCCTAATATTCTCTATAGAAACCTATTAGAACTAACAATCTTCCGTTAATTTTGGAGAAAATTCTCCAAAGATTTTAGAGAAAATCCTCTCAGGATATTCTGGAGAGAACCTTTACTGGATTCTAGATAGATCCCTTCTAAGATTCTGGAGAGAAACCTTCAAAGAATCTGAAATAATTGTTTCACGAATTTAGAGAGAACCCTTTGCAGGATTCTTCCAGGATATTAGAGAGAATCCTTCCACGATTTTGGAGAGAATCTTTCCACGATTCTGGAGAGAATCTTTCCACAATTCTAGAGAGAATCTCTTCATGATTCTGGAGAGAATCTCTCCAGGATTCTGGAGAGAATCCCTCCAGTATGTATTCCGGAGAGAATCCCTCCAGGATTATGGAGAGAACCCCTTCATGATTCTAGAGAGAATGCCTCCAGGATTCTGAAGTGCATCCCTCTAGCATTCTGGAGAGAATCCTTCCAGGATTCTGAAGAGAACCCTCCCAGAATTCTGGAGAGAACCCTGCCAGGATTCTGGAGAGAATCCTTCCAGGATTCTGGAGAGAATCCTTCCAGGATTCTGGAAAGCATACTTTCAGTATTATGGAGAGAATCCTTTTAGTATTCTGGGGAGATTCCTGTCAGTGTTCTAGATAGCATTCTTCCAATATTCTGGAGAGAATCCTTTCAGTATTCTGGAAAGAATCCTTTCAGTATTCTGGAAAGAATCTTTCCAGAATCCAGTAGTTTCTTACACTTCCCATCGAATTTGAACTCCCTTAAACCGGCAGCAGTCGCGTGATATGCTGAGTACACCCGCTATGTAAAAATCACGCTTGTAGTGTAGCAATTAGCTTTTAAATTCATCTTTCAACAGCCCCAACTACAAGAAACTTATTACAAACATAGAACTTTTTCCCTTTTCAGATAAAAGCGATACCCGATTCGATGACACTGAACCTTGTCAACTGGCTGGGAATTACCGGTGTTCCCTGCGTGATTATGCATCGGCAAGTTCCGGTGCAAGTTCTTACGCTGTTCGATGTGGATCCCATCCTTTCCAACCGGATAACGGCCATTGGGCTGTGGACGATCATGCAAACAATGGGTGCCGATTCGATTAGTGAACGCATCTTCATGGCATTCGACTCGTGTCGACACATTCACGAGGTACTGAGCCGAATCGAGGGGATTCGAATTTTGGTAAGTAAGAGTTAGGCATTTACGATCCAACCACATTCCTCCGAAAACCCAAAACCCTTTCGTTAGGAAAATACCAAAGCTACTACAGATCTTGAAATGATTTACTTACTATTATTTTGTCTGTTTCACAGAGTAAGGCACCCCGACAGGAAGCAGGAAAATCCTTCCGTGCGTTGCTCAGCAATCCTGTAAACTATACTGTACGTCTAACTATAAATATTCAAATTTATGGAACATTCATCATAATACTTAGGGCAATTTCTACATTTTACAGATCTTATTTGAGACAGCCGTCCCTGTTGTGGTTTTTCAGTTCGATGGAAGCAGCGGGCAGAACAACGAAACCCACGTTGATGAAACTTCGTCTTCTACTCCTCACGGTGGTGCTATCAACTCCGATGATCCCCAACGGAACGAAGCCGATGCGAAAGTGGCTCTCAATGATCCTGTGAGCAAATCGATTGAAAAAATATCCAACGCCTCATATTACGATCGATTGAATGGATGGCTTGGTCAGATTTTGTTGCGCGATTGTTCACAGTTGAACTTGGAAATCATTAACCATCCAGTTTATGGGACGTGCATTCGGTACTCACCGTTTGCCCCTGGCTACGGAGAGCTACTTCCTCTGACCGAAGTAATCGAAAACGTGGCCCAGTTCGTCGAGGCACAGATTGAAATTCTGATGGCCACGGTGAAGCACAAGAGTCGATTCAACAAACTGGTAGAGGAGATCCCGGTGCTTCGGCTTATCGAACTGAACGATTGGGCTGGTCTCGGCAGTGTACATTACGTTCCGGAGGGATGGGAAACCTTGCTGACCGATCAGGCCAAAACCGAACTCAATCGGTTGAACACGGCGCTGGTGGACATGCTGAAAGCTCATGACGGTGCATTTTCCCTCGGAGAGGGTAGCGATGGTCTCATTTGTGTGAGGTAAGTATCATGCTCACTGAGAAAAACATGAAACTTAGAAGACACAGTCGTTGAATAATTGGCAAATTGAGAGATGAAATAGTGAAAAAATCGCGTTCTGGTGGGATTTGAACCCACGACTTCGTTTTCGCTAGACCGACGCTGTAACCAACTAAGTCACCGAACGGGTAACGATTCTGCGGAATAGAAAGAATAGTCCACACCTTGAGCACTCCTATTTTCACAATTCCATCTCGGAACTATGAAGTTCTATTGTTAAACTGATTACCTTCAACGATTACGTTTTCAGGTTCGGAATGGTCACCAACGAGACCGACGTGGAAGAACTACTGGACCTGGTAATCCAAACCGGTCTCAAGATACAGGAAAATTCCAAGATTCTCGACACCATGACGGAGATCTTGAAAAAGGGCATCGAGGCTGCCGAAACCGATCTACAGCGTGAAGCGGAAGAGAAACTGTGGCAGGATGGAATCTTGCGACAAGTTCCGCTGGTCGGTCGAGTTGTGAATTGGTGGTCTCCTCCGGCAAAGGAAAGCGGGGTCAAAGGAAGAAGTCTGAACCTGACACAAGGCGTCGTTGAGAGCACAGAAAACATTTACAAGTAAGAAGTCGATTTAGTCTCGATTTGGATTTATTGTATTCCATTCCACCCATTTTTTCTATCGCCAGATACCACATGCAAATGTCAGCAAAAGCAAATCAGCTGAAGGGTAACAAAAATCCGCCGACCCCCCTGGTGCAAACACCGATCAGTGCCGACGGTACCAGTCTACATTCCAGAAACACAAGCTCCAGCAGTCAACAGTCGAGCGCCACTGTTGATAAATCGGTAGCCTCACAACAACAACAACACCACAACGGACAGCAGACCGTTCCGGAGGTGGGCTCTGCGTAATTCAACCACTACTGTTAACGACCTTCGAATGTGTTTTTAAAGGGGTAAGATACTTTCATGCTGAACCAGCAACCAATACATAACACATTATATTATGCATTATTTTTACCAAAGTCATTACCTTCTCTGAAAAGTGATAGATTAAGTTAGAGCGAACAATTAAGTGATCTTGGATACATAAAATAGCTGATAGATTAAACACACAAAAAAAACAAACAGGAGTGTTTTCAAAAGTGAGCTCTGTGCACGAATCAACGCAATAAAACATGTCAACTTATTTATTACCTATTAGTATATGATAATTGAGCTGGCATTGAGCTTGTAGCCCTTTGGAAGCGTTAAATAAATTTTATTTTGCACAAATATTAAACAAGGATCTTTTTCTCTGCAAATTCCAGATGACACTATCTTAGCGAGGAGGAATAGAAATGGAAAGAAACGCAATGGATGTTGAGCCTATGCCGTTCCCAAGTCATCGCCACGTAAGTACTAAAACTCTATTGAATTTTTCAATCGTGTATTTTGTGACTGTTCGGTATGAACTTCTCGTAATAGTTCAGCAATCCGAGATACGACTGCTGCTCAGTCACGTTTTCTTGCGCCGGCGCGTTCACAATCGCGTTGACTTTGCCTATGTTTGGTCTAAACCCGACTTTAGAAATCGTGTGGTCCAGGTAATCCACGAAGGTCTAAAAAAATCTACTTTTATCTACGTTAATCTTCACACTGTAGTGGTTCAAACTAGAGACTGTTCGATAGGTAGATTTGGTTTCACTCTTTGCAGGACTGTGTTATAAACAGACTGTAGTTCAAACGTGCTAAGACGACATTCAAAATTGCCATACATTTCTCGTAGCTGTCAGCTCTAATGAGTGCATCATCCAAATAACAACCACAACTTTTAAGATCTCCGAAGACCTGATCAATTATGCTCTGAAAAATCGATGGCGCACTCGCCACTCCACAATGAAATCTCAAATACTGGAACAGTCCAACGTGAGTGTTGATTGTAAAGTACTGCAGGGAGTTCTCTGAGACTCTGAGCTGTTGATATGCACCACAAAAGGTCAATCACACAAAACACCTTACAGTTTACTAATTTTGCAAAAATATCATCTATCCTCGGCAACGGATAGTGCTCTGAGCGTAAAAACGGATTGATCGTGACCTTACAATCAATACATAACCACAATTTGCCATTTGCCTTTGGAACTACAACAACCGGAGAGCACCACTGTGTTGCACTCTCTTCAAAATGTTCTTTTCACAGAGGCGATTCAGTTCAGTTTCGATCGCTGGACGCTATTGAAACTGGACGAGAACAGCTTTCCCGGGAAGCTGACTAGACTGATAAGAGCAACGATGGACGGTGTGCAGAACAGCGTAAGGATTTCGGGTGAACTATCCAGTTCATTTGAATCTCGACGGGGACTACGACAAGGTGATGAACTTTCCTGCCTACTATTCAACAGGCCGGGGTAAGATCTTCACGAAATCCAGCCAATTTGTCTGTTTTGCGGATGCCATGGATATTATTGCTAGAACATTTGGAACGGTGGCAGAACAGTACACCCGCCTGAAACGTGAAGCAGCAAAGGTCGGACTGGTGGTGAATGCGGCTAAGACAAAGTACATGCTGGTAGGTGGGACTGGGCGAGACAGGACAAGCCTTGGCAGCAATGTTACGATAGACGGGGATACTTTCGAGGTGGTAGAAGAATTCGTCTACCTCGGTTCCTTGCTAACGGCTGACAATAACGTGAGCCGTGAAATACGAAGGCGCATCATCAGTGGAAGTCGTGCCTACTATGGGCTCCAGAAGAAACTGCGGTCAAAAAAGATTCACCCCGCACCACATGTACCATGTACAAGACGCTAATAAGACCGGTGGTTCTCTACGGACACGAGACATGGACGATGCTCGAGGAGGACCTGCAAGCACTCGGCGTGTTCGAGCGACGGGTGCTAAGGACGATCTTCGGCGGCGTGCAGGAGAACGGTGTGTGGCGGAGAAGGATGAACCACGAGCTCGCTGCACTTTACGGCAAACCCAGTATCCAGAAAGTGGCCAAAGCCGGAAGGATACGGTGGGCAGGGCATGTTGCAGAATGCCGAACAACAACCCTGCAAAGTTGGTGTTTGCTAACCATCCGGTTGGTACAAGAAGGCGTGGAGCGCAGAGAGCACGATGGGCGGACCAGATAGAGCGTGATCTGGCCAGAGATGCATTTGAACGTGTTCTGTTCATGTTCTGTTCAAAACTAGCGCTCACGTGAGCCGTGTTCAAGTTCAAACAAAGTGGGTGTTTGAAAACGGGGCACTGTGTAGCTAATAGCAACTGATTTGCGACCGTTTTAATAACTCGGTCATTATCACTGGGGCGTGCGTGTCGGTTGTACAGATTTTCACAAAGTTGTTGCGACAGCTCTGCATGTGAAATATCCGCATAGCTTACTAAAACAATGACTAGTTCTCCTCTTATGAGGTTTTCCCACCAAGAGGAGCTTCCTCCTCCAAATTCAAAGGGCTCATTACACTCTAGTCAGTTTCTGTACAACAATTTCTTCTCAGTGATGCGATGTTGGAGCGGAGCTCCGCGGAAGTGCTTCTTGCTAGTCTGATGCCAGGATCGCATCTGAGTAACGACACGGCGTGTGGAGCCGCACGTCATGATATTGTTGAAACAAAAACTATGTCCAGGGCTTGGCCCGTTTCTGACCCGGTGTTATCTCGGCCTCCAACATCCTACATAACGACACAGAATTCCGCACTTACAGGGACTTGGTAATTCGAGAAGGTATCCATCAAATCAGTAGGAAACGGAAGTGACCGCGATCACCTGTGATGCAAATGCGGCGTCGTAAAAAATCATGATTTTTATTTCCTTTAGCTAATGATCTGAGCTGTCAATTTTAATCACCATTCCGTGAGCAATCTAGTTGCCCAGATTGTGTTCAAAAATGTGAACACGCACGTAAGAGCAATCAGGGAACATTTTCAGAACGCTCACAGAACATGAGCGTTCAAAATGCATCTCTGGATCTGGCGAGTGTTGGGCGTGACCGACGTTGGAGAGCTGCAGCTGCAAATCGAGTATTATGGCGGCAAATTGTTGATTCAGTATTATCATGAATTTGATGTTAACTAAATAAATGAATGGACGCTATTGAAACGGAGGAGCGTATGCCGCATGGAAAATAGGAGTCACATTGCTCTTAATAACGATCTCGGCTTCAAATTCGCGAATGGGAGAATTGATATTCTATACCGTATTTGTGTATTTAACGCATATTGAATCAAAAATTTAGCGATCAAAAGAGTTTATACTCACATTACCTTGCTTAAGCGATGTTCTCCAGCTCGGCCACAGTAGGTACATCCATCCAGGTCCATCCAAGAAAAGGTCTGAAGGATTTCTTGGTCTCGATAACCACAAGTACTAATTTTTTGCTCGGATCACTTCTAAATATCCTTAGTCGCCTGTGCAATGTTTCCACCGATAATATTTAACCCTTCACCGGTCACGGTTGAAAAATCTTTCCTCACACCAATCAATGGTAAATGAGGCAAATGCTTTCGATACAACTTACCTTACCTTACCGGTCAGGCTAAGACCTGAGTGGCCTCTGCTGTACATAGTAGCCGTCTCCATTCTACTCGGTCAATGACTGTGTGTCTCCAGTTCCGCACTCTGCGAAGGGTCCGCCGGTCGTCCTCCACTTGTTCAACCCATCAAGACGTGGTGCGCAGTCTTCTTGTACCGGGCGGATGACTCTCGAGAACCATTTTGATCGGGTTGCTATCCAACATCCTGATGACGTAATCCGCCCACCGCAGCCTCCCGATTTTCACGGTGTGGACAATGGTTGATTCTCTCAGCAGCTGATGCAGCTTCATTCGCCTTCTCCAAGTCCCGTCTTCCATCTGCACTCCGCCCTAGATGGCACGCAACACTTTCTGTTCGAAAACTCCAAGGGCGCGTTGGTCCTCTGTACGTAGAGTTCATGCTTCGTGCCCATAGAGGACTACCGGTAAAATCAGCGTTTTGTAGTTAACTTCATGTGACGGCAAACTTTATTCGATCGTAGAATTCTGCGGAGTCCAAAGTAAGCTCGATTTCCCGGCACAATGCGTCTCTGAATTTCTCTGCTGGTGTCGTTGTCGGCGGTCAACAGTGAGCCCAAGTACATGAATTCTTTAACCGCCTCGATTTCATCACCGTCGATAGAAATTCGGGATGGCGGGTGTGGTGATACCTCCCTTGAGCCTTTTGCTATCATGTGCTTTGTTTTCGACACATTAGTGATTAATCCAATTCGCCTGGCTTCACTCTTTAGTCAGATGTACGTTTCCGACATCATCTCATATTTACGAGCTATAATATCAAAAGTATCATCAGTGAAACGAACGAACTTCGTGATAATCGTTCCACTCGTGTTTGTCCCCGCTCTCCTTATTACACTCTTTAAAGCACTGTTGAACAGCACGAAAGACCATCACCTTGCCGTAACTCTCTGCGAGCTTCGAAGGGACTCGAGAGTGTTCCTGATACTTAAACTACGTACATTTCTCGATCCATCGTCGCCTTGATCAATCGTATCAGTTTATCCGGGAACTCGTGCATAATCTGCCATAGCTGGTTTCGATCGATTGTACCATACGCCGATCTTAAATCGATGAACGGATTCTCCCGAATGCCTAGTGCGCAATGGTTTAGAGGAAATGGCGGAACGCGTTTTGTTCGTGTGCCCGCGTTTTCGCACAATGCGTGACCACATGCTTGCCACATGCGGGGAGGACACAAACTCGGGCAACTTGGTCCAGAGGATGTGTAGGGATGAGTTTGGCTGGAACGCCGTTTCAACGGCTATCACCCATATCGTCTGGGAGCTATAGAGGAGGTGGCGCGTGGACTCGGAGAATGGCTAGTCCAGATGCAGTACAAGAGGTGGTCCAGGGGTTCGGAGTCGGCTTCGCAGGTCATACCGGTGCCCTGCGGTCGACATCGACCCTTACAGCGATTAAGTGGCCGCGGAGAGGAAGTCCCGGTAGCGGTGCTGTCGTGGCGTCAGTCTACTGGGTTGGATCCGAGCCCGCGGTCAAATTGATCTTCGGGTCGAAATTGATCAGACGTTTTTCAGTTAGATAAAGTATACTTTAAATAGTTTCCTTTCAAAAAGTGTGCTGTTGGAATCAGATACTAAACGATACTTGAAAGAAAACAATTTAAAGTATGCTTAATCTAACTGAAAAATGCCTGGTCAATTTCGACCCGGAGATCAATTTGATCCCGGTTTACGGTATCTTGTAGGCAGCGCTCAGTAGTGTGATTGAGCGGTAATTCCCGTAATCCAACTGTCGCCATTTTTGTAGATGGGACACACGATACCTTCCATCCATTCTTCCGGTAATACTTCCTCCTCCCAAATATTGAGGTGCTCATCGTCGGCTTGTGGCACAAAGCCTCCGCGCGAGCGGTTCAGCTTCTCGTAGAACTTCCGTGTGTCCTTAGCGTGGCACAGCTCTTCAATCGCTTCGCGATCGCATTCTTCTTGATGGCGCTTCTTCTTCCGGAAGACTGAGTTCTGCTTGTTAAGCACCTGTCTATAACGCGCCTCATTCGCTCTCGTACGACATTGCAGCATTCTCGCCCATGCTGCATTCTTCTCGTTTTTCAGCTGATCCCATTCGCTGTTTCTATCGTTTCTGTGATTTGGAGTCGCGAAGCCTAGTGCTGCAGCCGAGTTACTATTTACGGCGGATCGGATGTCCCTTCAGCCATTTTCAAGTGTAGCTGCTTTTCCTTTGGTAGGACCACTAGGACTATGGATATCTTCAGTAAATAAGCTTGGAATTGGAATAAACATTCATTCCGGTTTCGACCATTAAAAAATCTGTCTCTAGGCATAATATCACGATCTGCTCTACATGGCGACCGTGACAGGATAAGTTCTTATTTAAATTAGACTAAGTATTATGGCGCCAGCACCAAACCGAATAGCAACGTTTTGACTAGCGACACTTTTAGACTAGCGACACTTTTTTTCAGTACCGGGTGTAGTGCGCTGTGTGCGTTCAATGACGCACCATCATACACAGGGGATAGACAAAATGATCGGGACAGGCAAAATTTGCACTTTTCAAAAAATGTTCAACTAGCTGTAACTTTTCGAAAAGTGCATCAAATATTCTCAAATTTTCACTGTAAGTTGATCAACTAGTTGGGTATCAGTGGACAAAATTTGGAAAAGATCGGGCTATTCTACAAAAAGTTATAAAGATTATAGTAAAAGGTATAATTTTCCGATAGTCAACTTTGTGCTGTTATATCTCCGGAATCAATGAACCGAATGTAACGAAATTTTGATCATTTATGACTTAGATAATGAGCTCTGAAAAACGTTTAACACAATTTTAAATTATTAACAAAAGAAAAAGTTATAGCGATCCTATTTATTTTATGATTTTTTTAGTAAATTAGTTTATTTTTAATATGCATCCCAGTACTTTTTCTATTAATTGAAGGCTATGGTGATACTTTCCTTTAAAACATATTTACACTCAAGACAATTGGAGGGAATTTAAATAAACTATAATTAGCACTTTGAATTTTGAAACGATGTTGAAGTTTTAAAAAATTTGTATTTTATTGGGAAAATAAACTAATCGTAATAATTTTCTTCCATATCAAGAATTTTAACTTGTATCAAAAGTTTTTTGAAGTTCATTATATAAGTCATGAATAGTCAAAATTGCATTGCATTCGGTTGATTGAATCCGGAGATATAACAGCTTAAAGTTAGCTATCGGATAATTATACCTTTTTCTAGAATCTTTATAACTTCGTGCAAAAAAGCCCGATCTCTTTCAAATTTTGTTCGCTGATACTCAACTAATTGATTAACTTACAGTGAAAATTTGAGAATATTTGATACACTTTTCGAAAAGTTACAGCTAGTTGAACATTTTTTGGTAAGTAAAATTTTTGCCTTTCCCGATCATTTTGTCCATCCCCTGTACGTCACTTCCGATGGATGTTGTAAACAAACCAAAATAAACAAACATATTTTTCTCAAAAAAAGTTTTTTGATTTCCAACCGAATTTATATAAAAAAATAATTACAAGTAAAGTTTCTAGAAGAAAAATAGTTCGGGTGCGTGTACCAGTTATCGCACTGCCTAAGGAAAACTATTTCTACAAAAAAAAAAGAAAAAGACCGACGAATATCGTCGATATGTCAAATTGTTTTCATTCTTTACAGGAAAAAAAGCAACGAAGCCAAAACGACGTTTAGTATTTATTATTCGTTGCAAGAAAATAGAGAGCGAAAATGATACAAAATCGCTAATAGACCTCCGCTCGTACGTTTAATCGTTCTGGTGTCTTTTACAATAAATGCGCGAATGGGCCAAAGAATACTGCGCCGAAAACACCAACACGATTTACCGTACTGGCGGAGGTATACGAGCACTTGCGCTCAAAAATTTTCGCGCTACGCATAATATTACGGCGTATCACAGAGGTCCAATTTTGAGAAAAGCTGTCAGAAACTCAATTTTTGAACATGTCTTATATGGGAAACAGTATATTGAGCATTCATCCATAATACCAGGAGCACTAAGACCAAGCCCACTCATGGGCTCAATCAAGCGTTTTAACGTTAAGTAGAGCCCCGAACAAAAAAGCGAACCGCACCGGTCGCTGCTAAGTAGGGCTCGAAAGCGAAAAGTTTACGTACAGTTCGTAGCAGGGCTTAGAATATAGAGACACGCAAAGTACGGTCTCTATCCGTAGGCTCGTGCGCTCTCTCGCGTTTAGCTCTCTGGGTAGCGTAAAGAGGAGACGAAAGAACATGAGTATGGATTTGTTGCCAGGTATATAGTTTCTAGAGAATGATTTTCTTGTTTTGTATAGGTAGGAATTTATTTTAGTTTGCATCAAATATTTGAAATTTTCAACCAATCAATATCATAGATCGTTACACGAATAACACAACAAATTGTCTGACATAGAATTGTGATAGAGTTTTTGATTCGGCCGATCGTTTCGAAACTAATATTTGAAGAAATGTATATTGATTCAGTGAGTTTTGCTGTTTTAACACGTACATGTTTGAGCCGGGTTTTCTACGCAGCAAGTAAAGTTAGTTTCGCACATTTAAAAAAATGTCCAAATAAATAACTCGCGAAGTTCGTTCCGACAAGTTTCAAAATTATCGTCATCCGACGCAGATTCCGGT